>NW_026931235.1:0-2500 GCF_032062105.1 Saccostrea cuccullata | reverse complement strand
TGCACGGACATTTAACCTGCAGCTACGAAGTACTTTATCAATCCTCTGGAGCATTATTCTAAGCAAATTTATCCGATTTATATAAATTCTTGTGTGAATTGTTTACGAGGAAATTCCGACTGTCACAGTAACAAACAATGATGAACACTCTTTACTCTGTTTCGGAGTTCCCAGTGATAATTGTGTCGAGTGATTAAAGAGCTAACGGTGACATTTTAATGTATGATTGGCGTGGACCATGGGAATGAATTCGAAGGTTAGATTTTTTTTTACCTAAAATTTACATTACTATGGCAGCTTAGAGCATTTATCAGCTGTTGATATTTTTAGAAATACACAGACACAACGATATATTAACTGTTTTACAGTTCAGACGCTCTCAGTTAGCCTTTTAAAATCCCCACAGCTTTAAATTTTATTTAAATATGTGTGAGCATGTAATTTCAACAAGACTTGCTTTCAAAACAAAATGTTCTTCAACTAGTAATATGTTGACGGGTGTGATGTTAGGGCACAGTAAGGGCAGATACTTATTCAGTTTCAATTGAGATCAGGTTTGTCAAACCGCACTAGACATATGGTGCATCGATGCCCTGTTCACATGGAGAGTTCAATTCAAATTAGTTTAATTCGAATTAATTTACTGCGCATTAAATTACTTTGCATTAGCTCCTTGTGAACACTAACATGACTAACGGAAGCTAATTCCAATTTAATTTTGAGGCATGTGAAATGGCAAAATTAAGTCAAATGCTACATGTTGGTGGTCAGCTTTAAGTACTTGTGCTATTTTTAAGTGAAAAACTAAGGAAAATAGTGATAATCACTAAAATGTGTATACAGACACTGTGACATTATATCAAATACATCTGTTTATGCCTAAGGTGACATGATTTGTAAATGATGTCATAATAGCCTAACTGAAGCCTGACTGTCGAAGTAAAATTTTTATTCGCATTTGGTTACTTTGCATAATAATTAGCTGTCATGTGAATACAGTTTGATTCGCATTAGTTGATTTGCATTAGTTTACTTCGCGATAATTTACTGCGAATTAAACTCTCCGTTTGAACAGGGCACTAGACTCTAAAGTCACATAACGTCGTAGTGTAAGTTTGGCCGACAATACCACTTTAAAGCTTGAATGTAGCTCAAAGAAGCAAAGCACTGTGGATCCAAAGTTTATCAATATTTTATTATGTCATATGTATGTTTCTTAGTTAAATTGCAAAAGAAATTTGTAAAAAAAAATATGTAATAGTAGAGTTTGCTTTTTTCTGTGATAAGACTGTAGAAATGGTTTGTTTGTTAATTGGTCTATCGAACATTTTCAGTCTTCTTATGATGCCACCACTTTGGATAGTAAGCTGCAAATATAGACTTGTACTAGTGTTAAATCTAGACCCTAAAAAGGGCATGGTAATCAAGGAATCAAATGGGCACTTTGTGTCGCGACAGGATCTCACGAGGGCACTTTTAAAACAAATGTTAATGTCTTTAAAATTATATTAAACATTTATTAAATTTTACATACTTTAACATGTTTTATTACTAATTCCTTTCATATTGAATTCTTTATTTAAACAAGTAATTTAAAGATAAATTCATATATCTGTTTTTAATTCATTTTTTTTAATCAAAATACCAATACAATTAGCACACCTGGGCTGACATTACAATTATTGAAACAAAAAGAATATAAAAAAAGGCATTTACATCCAAATTCTTTAATCAAAAAAGTAGTAAGATTACACTAGAGAAAGTAATGGTATTAATCATGTCATCTGCAAAACATTATGAAAGTTTGAAGGTATGATTTATTTTTTCCTGCTTAGACTGTGTTATTTGTGTACTAGTACAGTCAATTTAAACATTAAACGAAAATGCTTTTTTCAGGGAAGGGGGAGGGGCATTTTGAAAAATACATGTAGAGACCATTCTTTCCTTGGAAAATATTCTACCAACAGGATCAAGTGAAAACTGGTCTTACTCCCAATAAAATTAATGCCATGTATAATTTGTTTAAAAAAAGAAAATAAAAACACTCTGGCTTTAGACCCTCAGCTTGTCAAATCTATCAGTTCAATCAAAGAAACTAACTTAGTTTGTTGTTTTAAAGCCTTTTTATCACATTACATTAAGTTTTTTGGTACACTGTAAGTATTTTTATTCAGATAAAATATCCGTTTTTTCTTAAAGTTCAACTATGTGTTTTATTCTACTTTCGGTTTAAAAAAAACGATCCTGATTTTAATTAGTTAATAATTTACAATTTAATTTATATTCAGTCTTGGGCTAATTCTTGCATAATCAATGCAATCAAATGACAGCTTCTCAAGTTAAATCCTCTACCCTGACAGCCTGAGGCATGTTAATTAGCCAGGTGGCTGTGTACGTGCGTTCAAGCGTGAAGTGATTTCCTGTCGTTTTATAAACAAAGGGATTATCAGCATGCACTGAATAAACAGAGTAGCAAAGGAATATTGCCTAAACTGGGCAT
>NW_026931234.1:0-46619 GCF_032062105.1 Saccostrea cuccullata | reverse complement strand
ATAAGGTATAGGTATCTTGCCTTTAACCCATTCCTATCTTTTTCAAAAAATCAGATGACCCAATTTTGACATGACTATACAAAGCCTGTATTCCTCCAGCCCCTTTCCTTGGAATCGTAACAAATTTCTTTTGAAATGTCTTCCACTTTTTATTTAAATTTTTTTAGGTAAAGAAAGCCAATCTTTGTCAATTTTTGTAACTTCTTCTTTGTCTCTTGGGCTTTTTTCGCACTAAAGTGAATTTATTTAGGTGTGAATGTTTTTGAGGATCTTTGGTCTCTCTTCTACAGGTAGACTAATGGGGGTTTAAAAAGGGAAGAAGAAGCAGTCTGAAATCCGCTCTCTTTGTCGTCATCACTGAAGACCTCTTTAGGAGTACTGATTTTTGGCGGTTTCTGCATGACTTTTATAAGGTTTTGATTTGGTAGGTAGATCATGGGTGTACGAGTCTCTTTTAAAGCTTGAGCAAATTCATCTAATCATTTAGGAAACGGTTAACTTTTGAGGGGTTTGGTTCTCATGCTATTGGCCATTAAATCCACAATGTTAGAATCGGGGACTTTTTGACCTCGATAACTGATTTTTCCCTCTTTATCCCAAGTCATAACCTTGTTTTTCTTTAAATGATTGAATAATAATTCAGCTTTCCTTTGCATGGGTTTATTCACACTTTGAATGATTTGTTGATCGATCTCGAGGGTGGTACTGGACTCCTCTGGATCTGCTGCTGCTGCGGGGGCTGGGGATACTGCTGAAGCTGCAGTTTTTTTAGAGGTGGCTCTCTTGTTGTTGTAAATAGTACTTATAGCGATGATATTCTTGACCATATAAAGCCACTTTTTCTTCTGGGGTTAAATCTTCACATCTTGTAATCTGGTCCAATTCTTGACCTATACTCAGGATTAATTAAAATTTCCCGGGGGGTTTAGGTAGTTTTCCTTATGAGTTCATTCAATAGAACTTCAGGAACCAAGACCATTTTACGACTCATTTTAGGAGGTCCAAAAGTAAAGGGGCGGCTGCTGCTACATGTAATAAAAGATAAAAAACCTCCTTTATGTTGAACTAACAAAGATCGTCTTTTCTGATTGGAATGGGGTAGGACCAGTCTCCTGAAGATTTTTTACTTAGGAGCAAGTTTTTGTTTCTGAGGTAACACCCCTTTTAATACGTTGTAGACGTTCTCTCAAATTTTCAGAATACTATCTCTAGAAAAATGTTTTTAAAATCCCGGTTTTTAAGGAAGAGGAATAATGAGGGTCCGATAACACTCTTAAAAAGGGGCATGCGCTCTTAATCGTGTAGAAGATCCCTTTTTCTTCTTAGACATCTTTTTAAACAATGACGAGAGGTCTCTTATATCACCATATTTTATAGTCTCTCTCTTAAGAAGGGGCATACCCTAACAAAAAAATACTATAGTTAACTATAGTTTACTATGGTTAACTATAGTTAACTATAGTTATAGCTTTGACACTTTAAAAATTTTGGTTTACTTTAGTGAAAACTTTGACACTTTGCAAAACTTTATCGAAAACTTTGACACTTTGAAAAACTTTGCTGGACGTTGAACTACGGAATTGGGGGAAATGTTGGACCCGAAACATTGGAAACATTGGACCCGTGTTCTTTATAACACTAGTTCAGAAAATTTATTTCGATATGTCATAGCCAGACACGCTGCGTACTGTAGCACTAGTATTATCCAATCAATTGATCTGATTATACATTCTTTTAAATCAAGAAATGAATATGTTAAAAGAGCTAGAGTCAAATTTAAGAGCAACTTTTAATGTTTTTATGGTTTTTTTCATGATCCATCAATTTAGACCGTTTACTTTTCTTTTTACGAGACTGGACCTAAAAATTTTGAATGAATCAAAGTGAATTCCGCACCGGAATCCATAAGTGCGCGAAATTTCTGACAGTTAAGAATTCATGCAATATTAATTTTCAAATTCGGAATGTTTTTATTTTCGGTTTTTTTTTATTCATGCAAATGTAAACTCTTTATAATGGCCGAAACCGGAGGAAACGTTGTCCAATGTTTCATAAAATAAAACGCACTAACACAATGATTAAAATGTCCATGAATTAATCACTTTAAAATGTCCATAACACACAACACACAGATGTCCAATGAGAATGCCCTGAATTGTTTTTGAAGAATCACGAAAATCCCCTGAAAACGGTGACATCCACTTTACCATGATTTCTGCAATCCGGCGACATCTCCTAGAATGGGTTGAATATCCCTCCAATTTGGTGACATCCCTTGGGTAGATGACATCTACTGGATATGATGAATGGCCCTTAAACTCGGTGACATCCGCTGAATAACGATAATAACGTTTTAATAACCCTGGATAATTTTTACCTTGACCTTTAAATACAACACAATTATTGTTCCCATAATTATGGAACTTATTATCCCCAGGAGAATGTATAATTATACCCTTGTCAGTCAACCGCTCTCTGCTTCGGGAATCATTATTCTCATAATTTTATTTGTTTCAATTTACACAAAGAATTATGGAGATGTGCAATCAGAAAGGATCATCTTAAAATGTATTGCGTTTTTATACCAGAAATGATTAGATTAGTCACAGATCTAGAGAGAATCATAGAAAGAAAACAACCATGTATTCATTTTATCAAGTCTTATTTTTAGATTCTAGGTTAGATTTCCTCATCTAAAATGTCATACTTAGCGTAATCGTAGACTTTTCTTCAAATTTAACACCATTCAGGCTTTTTAACATCAAACCTTTATAACGGGTTCTTTATAACACTAGTTCAGAAAATTTATTTCGATATGTCATAGCCAGACACGCTGCTTACTGTAGCACTAGTATTATCCAATCAATTGATCTGATTATACATTCTTTTAAATCACGAAATGAAAATGTTAAAAGAGCTAGAGTCAAATTTAAGAGCAACTTTTAATGTTTTTATGGTTTTTTTCATGATCTATCAATTTAGACCGTTTACTTTTCTTTTTACGAGACTGGACCTAAAATTTTTGAATGAATCAAAGAGAATTCCGCACCGGAATCCATAAGTGCGCGAAATTTCTGACAGTTAAGATTTCATGCAATATTAATTTTCAAATTCGGAATGTTTTTATTTTCGGTTTTATTTTTTTTTATTCATGCAAATGTAAACTCTTTATAATGGCCGTATTTTGATTGTACCAATTGCATTTGATAAATCTTTAACTGAAAAATCACGACCATCAAATTTAGTTTCTAATATTTACATTTGCAAATGTTTTCCTTTATATAACACTACTGAAAGCAAGCGTATTTATAACTGTATAAATACAGGTACGGGGTCAAGAGGTCATAGATGTGCGTATGGATAAACGTTCGACGTAATTTCTCATTGACGTCATAAAGGGTCGACGCGCGTTCAGTGGATTACATACATGCCGTTTGGTTTGAAAAATAATGCATTTCACACGTTAAAAGTCACAATCAGGCAAATTTAAAGTATGAATAAGTCACAAATGTAAATATAAGTAATAAGGTATCATTTTTTTAGTTTTATTGGGATGTCAAACGGGTTGGCACATGATCAAATCTTCCATAAAGCTTTATGGGATTTCATCACGTCACCAACCCTTTTAACACCCCAATAAAACTCAAAAAATGATACCTTATTTCTTAATTACAGTCGACAGGGTCGTAAAATCACCTCCCAAGTCAAAACCAATCCCAATGCCCCGGTTGTCCATATTTTAAAATCAAGGTACAATAAAACAGTTACTTACAGTAGTCTTGAATGTCTTTCACTTTCCAGCGATGAGAGACTTCCCGTTCTGATCCCGGTCAACGGCACGAATTAATCCGTTATATAACACAATTAGCCAATGTGTTTGGATGAAGAAGACTTTTGTAAGTTTATAGTTTTATTATAAAGTCACAGCAAAGGTAACAAACAATGGTACATGAAAAGTTCAATTACAAAGATCTCGGAGCTAGGATAGTAAAAGCTCACATAGTCATTGTGTCACAAAGGAGTTAGAGCTAAGTTCGTAGAAGCTCTCATAGTCCGTCTCGGAGCTAAGATGTTAAAAGCTCTCATGGTCCGTCTCGGAGATACGATGGTAAAAGCTATATTGATACTCAGTGCGCACTCCTTTTGTACAAGAAGCTGCATCATAGGGTTCACATATTTGGTAATAGCAATTAGTGAGTTAGAGTGTCATTTCATTACTAGTAATATTGTCCGCCCCTCAGTGAAGCTCTATTTCCCGTCTCCTTATAGGATACGACAATGTCTCTTGGATTTTTAAACAGGACTAAAATTGAGCATTGAAAGAAACAGTGCGGTGAGAGGCTGCTCGATCAAATAAATTCTGACTGATGCGCTTTACGGGTAAACCAATCCACAATGCATTCGATGGCTTTGTCCTCCAACCATATCGTCAAAAATGAGTAAATGTGGAAAACTCAAATTGGCCACTAATTTAATTTCTCATCGTCTTCTGGAATATTTCGGATGAAGAACACCTTATCTTTTAAAGAAATTTAAGCCGGTTGCCATTCCAGACAACACCAGACGAATTTTTCAGGCATGGGGGTGATCCAGTGTGAATTGGTCACTAATTCCTTGACAAATTCTGTTTTGCCTGATTTCGAGGGTCCTGCCAAGACTATGGTAAATTCATGTTTCAGTTGAAAAGAGGGGATGAGTGTTTCCTCGGAATAAATGTTGATCAATGAAGGAAGAGGTGGGTTCAGGGTCCTATTTATAGTTAACACAGAAATATGCGTTTGGATTGTTGAATCTTGGCTCGGGCTAGGGCTTTCATACTTCAGATAAGAAATTCTTGTGAAAAGACCTTTCATTGGATACAAAGAACTTTGACCCTTTGACCTTGACCTTGGAGTTTGAAGTACTTTTAAAAAGCAAACATTGACCTTACCTATTCAAGGGTTAAGGCTAGTGCTTTCATACTTTACATATTTAATTCTTGTAACAAGACCTTTCATTTGATATCAAGAACTTTAACCTTTGACCTTGACCTTAGAGTTTGACCTACTTTTTAAATTTCTAACTTTGGCCATAACTATTGAAGGGTAAAGGTTAGGGCTTCCATACTTCATACATGTATATATGTATTCATTTTAAAAGACTTTTTTTAATACCAATTACTTTGACCTTTTGACCTTGACCTTAGAGAGTTCCGTATCTATAAAAAAACATTAACCTTGGCCATATCTTTTGAAAAGTGAGGGTTAGAGCTTTTATACTTCACAGGTAATCCTTGTGACAAGACCATTCATTGGATATCAACAACTTTGACCCTTTGACCTTGGAGTTTGAACTACTTTAAAAAACAAACCTTGACCATAACGTTTGAAGAATTTGGGCTATTGCTTTCACACTATTCATATTTAATCATTGTGACAAAACCTTAAATTTGATATCAAGAATTTTGACCCTTTAACCTTGATCTTGAGTTTTACCTACTTTTCAAAATTTTTAACTTGGTCACAATTTTTGAAGGGTTAGGGCTAGGGCTTTCATACTTCACATATGTATTCTTTGTGGCAAGTCCTTTCATCAGATACCAATTACCTTGACCTTTTGACCTTGACCCTAGAGATTTCTGTATTTATGAGAAAACTTTCACCTTGGCCTACTTTCATATCTAACAATTGTATTTCCAGTGAGAATACCCTTTTTTTGTACCAAATTATTAAATTTGCGTTTAAAACAGGTTAATCTTTGCATGTTGCAATCCGGGGGCATCAGTGTTTCAAAAACACATCTTGTTTTAACTTTTGATCATATCATTAAATCAACTTATCTATAATAAAATGTGATAACGAACAGTGAACAAGTTCAAAAATCGAATAAAGTATTACAAATCGTGACGGGATGTTATCAGCAGATTTTCCCGGTACTCTGACTCTACCGTATCAACTTTATGTAGTGCAATGTCTATATGTCTTTATAAGAGCCCCAACGGAAAATAACAAGTGGTTTGTAGTCTAACCTAAAGGTCAGGGATGTGGATATTACAATTTCTATCACTAATGGCTTCTGATAATAAAAAAATTCTTGATTGCTTGATGGGAAACGGGATTCAACAAAAAAATTGTATTTAAATTTTTTAATTTCCTTTATTACCTTATCACGTAGGGATTAATTAAGACAGAGAAGAATTAAAATATGAATTACAGAAAATTATTTTTAAGGTCAAGATCTAGTTAATGATTTTAGAATGTTCTTTTTTGCTACATCCATTATGCCATCATAATTATTTGAGCTTATTTTTCCCCTCTTTACGACTGTAATAGAGTAGTGTATAAAATGAAGCATTTTCATTGTATGCAATCTGAAATCAGGCCAAAACTATTTCCGATATCAATATATAATTAAATATTCCTTTGAAGTAGATGTTTAGAAAAAAAAAAGTTTTATAAGAGCAATATTGGCACTATTGATACATTTCTTCTATCAGTTTGGGAAAAAATTTTTGAAATTAATACCTGACTTTCTTTGTTTTTTATTAGAAATTAGAGTTCAAAATATTTTTTTTTTGGTCAGTTTATCAAAATATCATGTCCCGAAACAACTTATTTTACAAAGTTATATTTGTAAATGACCACTAAACGAACTGTTTCCCCATTTAAGGGGATGTCAACCCATATTGGATCTAGTCTGGTGTAAAATAAGAAATACCAAGAATGCGCTTGATATTCTACTAAACTAGCCCAAAGTTACTCAAAGTGCTATTGCACTAATTACCTACTGTTAGAAACCAAAATTAGTAAATAATTAAGTTTATTTTGTTTTAATTAGGAGGAAATTAATCATGTTAGAACTGCGCAGCTACAGCATTCATGAGATAAAAATGCGTTGAAAATGGTGTTAATTTGATTCATTGATAATATGGCACAACCATTTGTTTCGTTTTTTTTCTTGTCATTATCCATAATTCTTGAAAATTTGATTTTTCATAGGGGTGTCTTCCTTAGGCCATGTGTTTATTTCTTCCGCCATTCCTCTGTCACACAGAGTTCGAATAACATTGATTTTAGAATAAATGCGACCAAAATAACATCAAGACAAGAAATTACTAAGTAATAATCATTAGGTTATATTACTTGCTACTTTTATTTGTTGCATCGCATCGTCTGATTAATAAAAAAACCTTTTAACCCCACTCCAGCAAATCGGGAAAAACTGTTCTGTTTACAGCTGAGTTTCCTCATTAATATCATTCCACTGAGCACGTGGTTGGCATGTGCACATATCTGCTGAGGATAGATGCGTTTATTACCATGATTATATTTAATTTTTCATGGAAAAGTCTTGATAATTTTTTGGATTTTTTAAAAACTCAAAAAAAAAGATAAAAAAAAATGTCCTAAACATGCATATGTGTTTACGTCGGGTCTTTTTTCTGTGGCGATAGAATTTATTTTCAAATGGGGCACTGCAAGGAGGATGCTTGGCATTTAATTTGAAAATGTTAAACAATATGCGGTGCATGAAAAACAAAGTGTAATTACATGTCTTACATTTGAAAAGTTGGTACATATGTCTATTTTGTTTAGAAGTTAGATAGGAAAAATAGGCAGTTATAAGATTTCCTTCAGGCACCTCACATAAATAGCTAGATTGTTTGCAATGACCCACACATTGTACGGAGTAATGTTTGGACATAAAAACGCATCATGCCTCATTATGTTGACAACGTTGTAAGCTCTCGCTCATTGAACATACGAAGCTTGATAAAATATAATGAGTTGTTTCTTTGAAATTTAGAAGCAAGCACAATGTTTGCAAAGAATGGTCCATTGCATATGCTATGTCTATCATCGCAAAAAAAATGAGAGGCTACCCCTCCCCCCCCCTCCGCCGTAATTAAAATTGTAAATGTTTATTTGACAGAGTATACGAGGGGTGATCAAAAAGTAAACGATATCGTAGGTATTTGATAGTTATATTATTGTTGAAATATTCAAGTGTTTTTCAAAGTGTAATTTAGAGGTCTTTGATAGCATATTGCTTAATTAAAAACACATCACTTATCAAACTTGCTTTCACCGGGCAACATAACAAGTATCATACCGGGGGGTATTTAACCATCTGCCTTCCTTCACTAAAACGATCTATCCAATATTGATTGAATTTATAGGAAGTCATTTGTCTTAATAAACTGTGAACAAATTCTTATACGCTATTTCAAAGGCATTCTTAAGATATACCATAAATATTTTAGTCGTTTGTTGAACGAGTTCGACTGAGTCAACCATTTTTCGTCACAAGTATCTGCATAATCAATACTCATTTTCACATTGTGAGCAAAACTTTATTCAGCATATGCTATTTATAGAACTTGTGTTTGGCTATGTGTGCACCAAATTTGTTTCTAATCTGAATTGTGGTTTTGTAGATACACATGTATAGAGATATTTCGCGAACTTTTTGATCACCCCTCGTACTAGTAGGTACTAAAACAAGATCATTATATCGATTTTATGTGTTTAATTTTTTTGTGTTTCAATGGTGATAATTAAACTTTTGATAGATATTATAAGTTATCTGTGGCAAACTTACAAGCTTTAATTTTTTAAATTTGATGGTGTTCATTTTTCCTTACCTGGAATCAGAGTTTTCGATTTTTTTGATATCAATACGTACACTATTTAACAACTGTTCGATAATAATACTAAATAAATTACTTCAAGAAACACTATAACACATTTCCTCTTTTAAAAGTGTTCATATTCTTTGAAATATTTTGCAACTGTAATTCTCTTCTACATTTAAAGATTGTTATGTCCCTCCATATTAAGAAGAGGTCTGGAAAAAAAAATTCCGTGCTAAAAATAGACCACGTGCTGCTATCCATGAACTACTTTTATGGGTTTTTACACTCTTTTTTTAAAATAACGATACATTGTTTTGAACTTGAAATTATCATTTAAAAGTGAAAAAATTAGACATTTACTCAACAAATGGTTTAAAAGAGA
The DNA here is from genome assembly GCF_032062105.1 of Saccostrea cuccullata. Taxonomy (NCBI): domain Eukaryota; kingdom Metazoa; phylum Mollusca; class Bivalvia; order Ostreida; family Ostreidae; genus Saccostrea; species Saccostrea cuccullata. Next base: position 37,623 of record NW_026931234.1, on the reverse strand, counting down.
ACATTTATGACAGTTTGCGTATTTTTTTGGATTTTTTAAGGCTTTGCTGAATTTTTAGCTGCGCAGTTCTAAGGAGCATATCAAAAGCATTTTTCTGCAAAGTATAAATTATATATACACAACATGCATTCAGTTATGCATATTTATTGTATCTTTATCAAAAGACTTAAAATTTGATCAAAATATAATGTATTTTTGCCATTTGAAGAAATGTTTACATTTTGTTCTCACTGCACTAAAGGTGGCCTAATCCCCCTTAAAGAAATCGTAAAGCACATTTTATTTACTAGATCTTGACTGTGTCAAATGAGAAAACGTGTTTCAAGTTTTTGGAACGATGCTTTAAAGACAATTTGTGCTGACAGATGAAAGAAAAGAATAACAACCCTTGATAAGTAATCAATCAAAAAATAAAGTCAAAAATAAAATTAAGCACGTCTTATAAATGAATAAAACAAGTCATTTCTAATTAATGATATAAGAAGACTAAATTATATTTTTGATATTACTGTCAACTGCTTCTAAAAAAAAATTAATTTCAGAATTTCATGTCTCGTGATTTGACAAAAACATGTCATATATTACACAGTTTGAATTAATAAAAGTCATTTTTCTCGATTCAATATATCCAAAATTAATCAAAATTAAACTTATTACAGGGTACATTAGTGTTTTATTTAGGTTGATTGCAGATAATAAAGGTCAAACTAACAAATACACTTATGATAAAACAGGTTTGTGAAGGCAGCAAACAGGTCATGGACAGGCAATTGAATTACGCATTTTTCTATTATAATTCTTTTCACCCAAAGAGTTTTATTTCTAGGGGGAAATAGAAAAAATTACCTTTTTGTATCACTGCAGAATCCGTTACTCTTTGTTTTCAGTCTATTCCACTCCAAACGCAGTAAATTACACTACGCCACTACTTACATTATCTGACATTTCGTCATTGCGGAGAATATTACAAGTCTGATTGTCAAGAAGGTAAGTCATCTCTGTCTACTATAGTAAAATTTTTGTTTCAAACTCTTCAATGCAAATTCACGAAGAAAAAGAAAATTAAATTAAATCACGGTAAAAGTTTTGATGTTTTTTTTCCCCGAAAAGATCTATAGTTTATTTTGTGTGTGGGGTGTTTTTTCTTGATCTATTGAAGCATTATATACAAACAGTGAAAAACCAGGTATCAAAAGTTGAAAAGATGTAAACATGTGGGAATCGGGCATCAGTACTTTTGTAGAGGATACTTTACAAAACCACTTTATGGGTTTTTTTGGGAGATTACCAACATGGAAATCATTAACCTGTGACAAGTTTTCCACGATGGAATAAAACCTTACAAATACGTCTCAAAATTTCCCGGGATATTCATACTTGTTTCCCAGATAGAAAAACTTTAGAAATATACATTACTAACTTTCACCCTCTTTCATTTTGAAAAATGTCAACGTTCTGTTTAAAAATATTTCATTGATAAAGAAATTTCAGAAATTTTTATCAGAAATTTTATTTATTCAATTTCATTTATTAAAAGTGTAATTTTGTTAATAAAATTGGTTATGTGGAAGCCTGTACCCAAATATATTTTTACATTTTTCTCTCAGTAAAGCATATGGATATATGAACTGCAATATAGAAGTATAACTTTAAAATTATCAATTACAATATAACCTAATGAGATTAATTCAATCTTCGCCAATTTTAAAACCAGGTGAATTTTTGACAAAAAAGTTGATGAAAAAAGAATATCAGCAGTCTCTTTCAAAGTCATCATTTTGTAAGTTCTACGGTCGATACCATGACCATGTACATGTAAGCAAATACAATTTATCATTGAGTCAAATGCTGATTGACGTTTCTCATACAATTGTTAGTCGATTTTTTAGATACTAATGTGACGACGGATTTTCCCGTTATTTCCCGGTCATGACAAAAAATAGGAGATGCTCACTCTTCCATGGAACCTGATCCCACCTTTGATGATTTGGAGGTCCGTGTTTGTTCCGTTCATATTTTGTATTGTTTTATGGAATTTCGATCTTGGATACCGTTTGGTATCTCCATACGTTTCACTTGTCACGTTTGGTCGCAGGCAACTGTTCTCAAGCGACCTAGATTGAGACACATGTGGCAAAGACACCTGCTTCTGTATTTTTGTATATTATTCAACATGATTTGAATACTAAATTGAATTTTAGATATTCAAAGGAACAAGAAAAAATACAATTAGGTTCCAATTTTTTTTAGTACAACAAAACTCGTTTAGTACGAATACAAACACAGACATTGCGAATTCACAGATATAACGAAGTTGTCTTGGACCCCAGCTGTATAAATTTTATAAATTCTTTATACGGATATGACAAAATACGGATATAGCGAAATTTTATACGTCCCAGTGACTTCGTTTTAGCGAGTTTTACTGTACTGATTTGTAAACAAAGTTTCCGTTTGTAACACATTTTTGAGTTTAGTCAAAATAAACCAACAAGTAATTTGTGATATCGTTAAAAAGATAATCTATATTTGTATTTATGGTATATAATCTATATATGTATTTTTGATTAAGTGAATCATGAGAGTTACTAGCATATCATTTGTATTTTGTTTTTTTAATAGGTTAATAAAACTTATTTCTTTTGCAACATTTAAATCAATTTTTGATTGCATATAAGTAACTCATTCATGAAATGAAATAAATTCTATGAAATAAATATAAAACAATTGCTTATTGTCAGTTTATTGACAAACAAGTTTATGAAACAAGAATATCATCAGTCTCGTTTAAAGTCATCATTTCTTCAGTTCTTTGGACGATATATTGACCCTGTCCGCAAATACAATTTTTCATCGAGTCAAATGCTTCAATGATGTTTTTCAATCTAATTATAGTCCATTATTTAAATTACACACTAAATTGACGATGGATTTTTTCCGTTATTTTTCGATCATGACGGGGATGCTCACTATTCCATGGCACTTGATCCCACTTCTATTTTGGAGGTCCGTATTTGCTTTCCTCCTATTATGCATTGTTTAATAGACTTTTGAGCTTGAATAAGGTTCGTCATCTCCATAAAATTCCTTTCATTAAAAATTGTCAGTGTTTTAGATCTGACAACCGTAATCACTATCCTACTTTTTTTTAATTTCAGGGTTGATAGTAAGAAATCCGGTGCAAACTTTTCATAGTTTATTTGCTTAATTTATGAATTTATAAGTCTAATTTGACCTAGTTTTAAACAGCAATGATAACATCTCTACAGGGATCAGGATACTTATAACTAGCTCGCGATGTCAAAATAGCAGGGATAAGATTTTGAAGAATCAGGAGCGATCATATAAAGAGACAGAATGAAACTAAACCAAAAACAATTTTCAGAAAACTCAAAGTTCAACTCGATGTAGTGATTTCTTTCTATGATATCAATACTTGTGTGAACATATTCTATATCTATTGAATTACTTTTTCAAATTCTTTTACATGTTAAATTGTGTATTTATGCCAAATGGAAACTCCTTATGTGAAGCAAATACAAATTAAAATTACACAAAATAGATAGCCTTCATATATTATACATTTCACATTTTAGGCAAATGGGAAACAACTTTGGTGCTGTGAAAGAGAAAAATAATGTCTCAGGCTTCCCATGTCTAGGTAAAATTAAAATTAACATCACAGCAGGGATTGTAAATTTGCGAATAAATACATGATTTCTAGTAAATATTCTTTTTAAGTTAGTCATGTAAAATAAACCACTTATAAAAGACTACGAGTAACTGACTGAAAATGTTAATGAAGCTAGCTTAAGTAACTAGTTATTGGCTAGGACATATGGTTGAAGTAAGCTACTAAGATACAATGTACGAGATATCCACGCTAAAACTTGCGTCAGTTAAAAATAAAGTTGGGAAAATATTATTTTTGTTTACCAATTAAAGTTACAAACATACTGTAAATTGCAGTATTAAGAATTAATGCGATATAAAGATGTCAAAGAGCTTATACTTATTAATTTTCCTAACAGGAAAGAAATTAAGGTATTCCGTTTCCAACGGAGACCTTCTACTGATTCTGTTGGTAAAGATTATTATTCTTTTTTTTCTGCTTCCTAGACCGCAACTTTGAGGCCTCATATCTCACTCATTTCTCAACGGATTTCATTCAAATTTTCAGAGGTTATAGACGTTAATAAACTCTATCAGAATGCTGACTAAAATTTCAAAAAGTCACTTCTGGTTTTGGGTTATTTCCCTTTAAACGAAAATTTATAGGCTTTCGTTTCCAGACAAAGGCTCAGAGACGGCTAAAGCTGGAGCAAAAATTCTACTGATTTAAGAAAATAAAAGGACTGAAGTTGTGCACATCGGTTTTTGTTTTTCGATTTCTCTATTCAAAATGGCGCTATATTGGGGTCAAAAATTAGAACGCTTAAAAGAACAAAAAAATACTCATAATTTTTTGCTTCTTATCTTCTAAACTAAAAATATTTTGTGAAAATATATAGGACATAATTTGTGCAGAATTAGAAGATCTTTCAAATGATATGTCAGAAAAAGGGCTTACCCCTAAATTAAGGGATTTACAGGGGCCAAAACTTTTTTTCCAGATATCTCAAAAAGTATCGAGAATTTGCTATACATCAAAGAAGCAAAGTTGTTAAAAATGTCAAGCTTTATCTAATGGAGTTGTCAAAATACGTCCAGCATCGTCACTTTCTGCCAAACCGGAAGTAGTCGGAAAACGCGTATTTTTGCCGTTTTTGTCAAGTTTTTGGGTAATAAATGTCTCTGGGACCTTAAAAATTAATTTTTCGTGCGTCGTTGTCACTTCCGCTCAAACCGGAAGTAGCAAAAAATGGCTTATTTTTGCATTAATCAACATGGCTTTAGAGGATTCAAAGCATTTTGGGGCGTTATTTCTCATTTTTGTTAAAAATGAAAGCTTCTTTCGGTCAAACAGGACGGAAGACCTACTCGTTGCTTTGCAACGAGCTTTGCTTATATGATTATGCATCATTTGGCATCGTCACTACATCAAGAATGAATTTTTTTTTTTAAAGCGTCAAGAAAACGAATCAGGCCGTTTGGTAAACAAACATAGGATAGCAAACAGGCGCGGTATCATAATTTTTTTTCCGGGGGGGGGGGCACCCCAGTCGAAAAAAAATCCAATCCCAGAAATTTCTTGACAAGCAAGAAAAAAATTAATTAAAAATTAAAAAATAAATTTAGGGTACATATCTTTAACTGGCAACTAGAAACTGATTTAAACTGTGATTTATAAATTTAGCAAAGAGTAACTAACAGGCTACTCGTACAAGTAATTGGCTCTGACAAATGAATAAATTGTAAACTTGTAATTAACCACTATTAACTGACATAGAATATGAAATAGGTATTAACTTTTCACTGGCTACCACATGTGAGTAAAACTATCTACTAGTATTTAGCTATTACAATGTAGAATAGGACTTAAAATGTGAGTTAGAGTATAATTATTTACAATGACAGGTTACGGGATCGGGATGATGCCTATAGTTAGTAATTGTTTTACCTAACGAGACAAAGATGAACTAGGTATGAAATTTACTGACCAGGGGGTCGTAACATAAAGGCTACTTAAGTCTAAGACCGTGCTTAAGTAAGTACAGTCTAAAGCTTAAGACCGTAACTAGAAGCATACTAAGATTTGGCAATCTTAGCAAAACTTAGGCGTCCGGAAGAGGTGACTTAAGTATATCTTAACCTTCTTATACATATATTTAGAATTATTTAATGTTGACTTTCGATGTTAAAACATTAAACATTGCTCTATTCATATTATGCATTAAGGAAAATAATTATCCCTATTTGACGATGATTTAATAATTTTAGTTTTTCGTTGGGAGGGGGGGGGGTGTCACTGATCCAATATCACTCTCGACACAGCATACCTATGTAAATACAAAATTTAATTTTAGGGATACGTCTGACATTAGTGGGTTTACTAATTTAATTTTAGGGATACGTCTAAAATTAGTGGGTTTACTACAGTTCGATCGAGAGAGACAGAGAGAATTGTTGATAAGTGGAGACATACGAGAAAATATCCTCTATTTTTTTTCTGCATCCTTGATTTCAATTGCAAATGAGTATATCATAAATCTTCTGCCGTCTTTTCTTCTGACATGCATGGCCTGATACAAGGGGGGATTCAGAATGTATTGAACTTTTTAGAGTTTCAATTTCAAACAGACAGACGGTCGGTTAGCTTGTCTTTTCTGCGATAATAACCGGGTAAGTGAACATTTGTCAAAACAAAAGAGTTACAAAATGTAAATAAACTGAAAACATCTCAGGTGATCAAACAGGTCCCGACGAAGCAGGGTCATACATTTACAATGAACCACAAATCGCCACTTTCTGACTATGCAGCATTTGTTTTCAAACATTCCGAATAATTCATGACAGAATTATAATTTTAATACTAAATCTAAAATAGCTGAAACTGATAGATAAGGACGCCAACTTACATATGTATTTAATTAAAACCCTAACTGAACGACATTTAGCAATATATCTATATAAAATGAAAAACCATAGGTTGACTCATATGAAATATTTTTAACATAAGTTTTACTTAGCTAGGACCTGGCTTAGTTCGCTTTATGTTACGGTTTAAGGGGGATGTACAAACCAATTGGATCTATTCTGGTATGAAATAAGAAATGCCAAGAATGCGCTTAATACTCGTCTAAACTAGCCCAAAGTTACTCAAAATGTTAATGCACTAGTAACCTACTGTTAGAGACCAAAATTAGTAAATAATTAAGTTTATTGTGTCTTAATTAGGAGGAAATTAATTATGGTAGAACTGCGCAGCTACAGCATTCACGAGATGAAAAATGCATTGAAAATGGTGTTAGTTTGATTCATTGATAATATGGCTACAACCATTTGTTTCGCTTTTTTCTTGTCATTATATAAAATTCTTGAAAATTTGATTTTTCATATGTGTGTCTTCCTGAGGCCATGTGTTTATTTCGTCCGCCATTCCTCTGTCACACAGAGTTCGAATAACATTGATTTTTGAATAAATGCGACCATAATAACATCAAGACAAAAAATTACTAAGTTATAACCATTAGGTAATATTACTTACTACTTTTATTTGTTGCATCGCTTCGTCTGATTAATGAAAAAACGCGATTTTAACCCCACTCCAGCAAATCGGGAAAAACTGTTCTGTTCGTGGCTCGAGTTTCCTAGTTAATTTTCTTACACTGAGCACGTGGTTGGCAGATGCATATATCTGCTGTGGATAGATGCGTTTATTACCATGATAATATTTAATTTTTCGAGGAAGAAGTCTTGATAATTTGTTGGTTTCTTTAAAACTCAAGAAAAAGCTATAAAATGCCCTAAACATTTGTGTTTACGTTGGGTCTTTTTTCTGTGGCGATAGAAGTTATTTTGAAATGGGGCACTGCAAGGAGGATGCTTAGCATTTAATTTGAAAATGTTGAACAATATGCAGTGCATGAAAAACAAAGTGCAATTACATGTCTTACATTCGAAAAGTTGGTACATATGTCTCTTTTGTTTAGCAGTTAGATAGAAAAAATAGGCAGTTAAAGTATTTCCTTCAGGCACCTCACGTAAATATCTTGATTGTTTGCAATCACCAACACATTGTATGGAGTAATGTTTGGACATAAAAACGCATGATGTCTCATTATGTTGACTACGTTGTAAGCTTACTTTATTGAACATACGAAGCTTGATAAAATATATTGAGCTGTTTCTTAGAAATTTAGAAGCAATCACAATGTTTGCAAACAAAAGTCCATTGCATATGCTATTATTATTATTATTAATTATTAATCTACTTTTATATAGCGCCCTATATAATTATGGAATTACCCTAAAGCGCTTTACACGTAGAAAACAAGTACAATATAAAACAAAGGACGAGTACAATATAAAATGCAAAAAGGTAAAATCATAGGGCATTTTTTTTTTTTTTTTAATAAAATAAAACCAACTGGATGCTCCATTGTGACTAGAGCCTTATAAACTAAAGGCGAGTCTAAAAAGATGTGTTTTTAGATTTCTTTTAAAAACTTCAAGTGACTGTTCTTTCCTAAGATCCAGCGGGAGGCAGTTCCACAGGGTGGCTAAAGATACATCAAACCTTCTATCTCCATACATCTTACTTCGGGTGCGTGGTTTAAGAAGGCTCAGTGAATCCCCAGACCGTAGTGAACGTTGTGGGCGATAGACCTGAACAAGTTCCTGGATGTATTCCGGGGCTAGCTTCTGTAAGTCCTTGAAAGTGTACAACAGAATTTTATATTGTGCACGGTATGCCACAGGTAGCCAGTGAAGATTTATGAGAATTGGTGTTATAAGCTCATGTTTTCTCAAACGTGTCACCAGTCTGGCTGCAGTGTTCTGAACTTTCTGCAACTTTCGCAAGGATGTGGCATTGAGGCCAAACAATAGTGCATTGCCATAATCGAGTCTAGATGTCACTAAAGATCTAACGAGTGTCCTGCAACATCCTCTGTTATGAGTGATCTTATTCTACCATGTTACGAAGATGGAAGTAAACAGGATCTTGTAACCCAATTGATTTCGGCAGTCCATGCTTAGTTTGCTGTCGAAAAATACCCCGAGATTTTTTACACAGGAAGCATTACTGATGACTGATCCAAAAGCGAGTTTACGTCCAGCAAATTCATTTGCCATACGTTTCGATGTAAAGATGATGAGTTCAGTCTTAGCCTGTTTTAACTTAAGGATGTTTTGCATCCAGTCTTGTATATCAGACAAACACCGTTCAAGTCTATTCGCAATGTCGTCCCAACTGTCCTTCGGGTTAATAATCAGGTAAACCTGTGTGTCATCAGCATAACAATGGTAGTACATGTTATGTCTCCGGCAAATTTCTCCGATGGGTTTGGAAAACATACAATATAGACGAGGTCCTAAAACAGACCCTTGTGGTACACCAAACTGGAGTAAGAACTCTCTCGAGAATGTCGAACCTACAGCAATTTGTTGACTTCGACCAGATAAATAAGACTTTATCCATGAAAGCGCCGATCCTGTGATTCCAAACGCGTATTCGATGCGACTGATTAGTATATCATGATCAATCACATCGAATGCAGCTGAGAGATCTAGCATTACGAGAGTAACGCATGAATTCTTATTCAATGCAGAGGTGATATCATGGTGCACCCGTAGCAGGGCTTTGTAGAGTCCTTGTTTCTGTAGAATGACTACTTCGGTAGGCCGACTGCACGTTATCATGAAGCTGGTAAGCGTTTAGGTGTTTTTGGAGTCGAGATGCCACCGCTTTTTCTATACTTTAGATAAAAATGGCAAATTTGAAACAGGTCTGTAATTTTTGAATTCATCTTTGTCAAGTCCTTGGCGCTTAATCAAGGGACGTACTATAGCCTTTTTGAAATCCAATGATACTGACGCTTCTGAGAAGGATTTGTTGATAATTTCAGTGATGATTGGCAAAACACTCTCCAAACATTGTTTCAAAACACTTGTGGGTATTGGATCTAACTCGCAAGACTTCGTTGGTGCATCGCCGATAATGTCACATACCTCAGCAATCGACACTGGTTCAAACGCTTCCAGAGGAATGCCATCAAACTTGATGTCAGCTCGAAGGACAACATCCATGGTAGGAAAACTCAGTCAAGGAACAAAGGTTTTCTCTGATTTTCTGAATTTTACCGATAAAAAAATTCACCAAATTTGGATGCGAGATCGATTTCGCTGTCATGCTCTGGCAGCACTGATAAATTTGTGTTTCCCATAAGATTGTTGGTAAGTTTAAAAAGCTGTTTGGAGTCGCTGCCTATTTCCTGAATTTTGTTTATACAAAACTTACTTTTACAGTGTTGTATGAGTTTTGTAACCTGCATACATTTCTGATTGAAAATGTCCTTGTGGGACTGCTAGGTTTGTTCTTCTCATAGTTCGTTCAGCCCTTCGGCGATCTCTCTTAGCAGAATAAAGATCATCCGTAAACCAAGGAGTATTCGGTCGTATAACGATCTCCTTTGATTTCTGAGGGGGCATGAACATCAATGGTAGCAGTTAGAACTCTATTGTAGTGAATGGTAAGCTTTTCAACAGATGCTTCCTTGTAAGTCACGTTTGAAAAATCAAGATCGTGTTTGAAACTGCCTATGTTGATGTCCTGAATTTTCCGAAAGGTTTCTCTCTCTCTCTCTCTCTCTCTCAGAAGCTCTGGACAAACGCAGTAAAGTGCGAATTGCGAGGTGGTCACCACTTCGTTTTGCCATTATTGTCGCATATACCAGGATCTGCTACAAATGGTGTTCCCTGTAATATAGGACTATCTTCTCTGGTTATCAACACATCTAACGTATGGCCAAGACGATGTGTTGCATCGGAAATATGCTGCTTTAATCCATGTTCTGTTAGCAACTCTGTAAATGTTCTAGCATTTTTGTCATTGGGATCATCAAGATGGAAATTTAGATCACCTGTGATAAGTTATACAGGTTTCCAGGTCGGCCTTTCCCCTGTCATTCGTGACAACAATAATTCAACAGAATGTCAATAAGCTGGACATTTCAAAACAGAAGATTTGTACAGAAAGTTCTGCTAGAATCCCGAACTAGCATCGTTTTGCAAACAATCTCGTTTCATATATATAAATAAAATAAAAACATCGGATAAGATTTTGTACGAATAAATATCTTACTGACAGGACATTGGGATACTAGCAGAACTTTTTAAGCAAAAAGGTAGTTAAAATCTGTAAAGAAATTACCAGTAAAAGAAAAGGAAAAGGAACAAAAATTTTACAATTATAATCAGAATTCATTTATTTTCATGAGAAAAATTGGGTAACAGATCAACATTATCATGTCATTATTTACACACAGATATTATTTCAACAACATTCCATAACAGCCTGAATTTCCTCAGCCTTTTAAAAAAAAACGTCTATTTTTCTAAACCTTGACAACAAAAATGGTCATAAACCAAACACATATCACAAAGAGTAATTTTATACTTATTTTTTCATAACTTTATTTCGAATAAAATATATTAAGCTAATTTTCAGAGGGGAAAAAGTGATATGGTCGTGAGTCAAATAAAATGTTATGCTTCTGCATTTTCTCTGGTCTATTTTTAGGTCATCTGTTAAGATAAACATTTTTAGGTGACCTGAGCAAATGACCTATTGCTTTCCGTTTTCTGCTTCGTCGCGTATATTGTGTGTCGTGTGTTTACATTTGAACATATTTAGATTCTTCTCAGAAAGCACTTAACCGATTTCAACCACATTTGTTTGAAGCAATTATGGGTGAAAGGCAACACAAGTTGTAAATTTCTGTGGGGACAAAACCACTAAAATTCATGCAATCTTAAAAAACTCTTCTTTACTCCTGGACATCAAACAGTCAAATTGTTTGCATGAATGTAATGAGCATTTAGTCTTCTACCACAATTGTGAATTAAATTGATGGCACCAGGGTCAAGGGGTTCTATACTGCTAGGGCGGGGCTCTATTGAATATACAGTGAAAATGTATTATTCCTTTGATTTTTTTTTCTCTCTGCTCCTTGGTATTAAATAAACAAACTAAGTACATACTTATAATGTGCAGGGATGTCTCTTCCCAAACTGTGTATTTTATAGCTTAAGGATCAGGGGTTCCAGTGTTAGAGTGAGTTTCTTTTTGATTATATGTCATTCCGTTTTGAAAATAAATTTTAAAGGAAATAATGTCATCTTGTACTTTTACGTATTTTCAAAAGATGTATGTTTATATTACCTTTTAAAAATAATTTGTTTGAATGTTCCAATGATTCATGCTTAGCAGCAGTAATTTGATCAAAAGTTCATGATAAATTGAGCGACTAACAGGGATTTATTTTACTTGCAGGAACTCTATCTGGAAATATCACTATTTATGGTTTGGCAAAACGTCCATCGTCCATACCTTTGTCGCCAACATCAAATCTACCCTCTGGGTATTTAAACATACTGGGATAAAATCGGTCAAATTTATAATTAATAAAGAATTAAAAAAAAAATACGAATGAGTTAAGTTTGATGCTTAAAATGAAATTGTTCTTTTCAATTTACATTTAGTTAGAGAAAAAAAACAAAAATATTTAATGCCAAAAAAATATACATACATAATACACACAAACTGCCCTTCCTCTAGAATTATTTACATTCATATAATACAAGTATAGAGTACAGTACAAGTACAGATGTTAAAGAGACAGCCCAGGAGAACATTCTAATTCATACTGATAGTTACTCAGCATGGTGCAAAACTATAATTTGGAGAAGGCTTGATTTAATTTAATTGCCTGAAATTCAGGGTGTAGAAGAAATTAATAGTTTATATGGATATAAGTTAGAACGCGCACTTCTATGTAAATAGTGCATTGTAAATCAATTTTATGCAAATTTTTAATGCATAGCTCACTTCCAGTTTAAGGTTTAAAAACTAATTAAAATTCCATCTTATTTTAAATTATGTACTTATTTAATCACTTTATTACATGTACATGATAAATAATACACCGTTTTTAATTGAGATGCAGTCATTGCTAGCTACTACAGGTACAGATAATATAAGAACTGACACGATTTAAACGAACTACAATGTATAGACAAGAATATGAAGAGACCCATTCTTGTTTAAGAACTGTTAAATACCCTGGTACATTTTACCTCACTTATTGCCTCTAATTAGAGAAACACCAACACCTTACGAACAAACGTACATGTAACTCGCACGAACTTACCGTATCAGGATAGTTTTTCTCGGGACCGGTGATTGCACCCATATATTTCTCATGTCAATTTTTTGTAAGTATTTACAATGTTATTATAAAAGCGGACAAGTAGAGAAAAATTACGGGTTAGGACACACGTTGTCATGCTTTAGTGATTAAACGTACACATATTACTAGTAGTATTCGCTGTTTTCACTTAGTGGAAAGTTTACATTTTACAGTTTGAAAAAAATATACTCACACCCCTTATAAATTTTGTGCATACGAAACCAACATGTTAAGAGCCATTCTATGTAACCACTTAAAATTTGTCGACACGCATGGTCACCGATATTTATGAAATTTCACACATTTTAAGTATTTCACCCAGGAAACAAAGATATGGAGATAACGAACAGTATTCAATTTCAAAGTCCATAAAACAATATAAAATAAGAGCAGAGCAAACACGGACCCCCGAAACATCAGAGGTGGGATCAGGTGCCATGGAGGAGTGAGCATCTCCTGCCGACCGATCACAGCCATCGTGTGCTCCTTGTCATGATCAGGAAATTACGGAAAAAATACATCGTCAATTCAGTGTATAAATAATGGATTAACAATTTTTTTTATGAAAAACGTCAGTCAGCATTTGACTCAATGATAAATTCTATTTGCTGACAAGGGCATTGTATCGACCATAGAACTTACGAAATGATGACTATAAACGATACTGCTAATATTCTTGTTTCGTCAACTTGTTTGTTAATAATTTACCTCGTTTTAGAAATTGTTCATACGTAGAGCATGCTCTTGCGTATCGAATTAACCAAAATATATACATTCCGTATTCATGTGATTTAGTCTGCATAAGTAAGGGAAGTTTACGAAAGAAAAGTTCAAATCATCACGTTTATCATATAGATTGGTTGTTAGAGTACAATTAACGTCTTTTTTCAAGTACAATATCCAAGTATGAAACAGATGTGTCAAACTCTGTGGTACTCTTTCTCAAAGCCTCCTGGATATATCCTATTGACGTAGAAATGAAAAATACCATTATTAATTGACAATATATCGATATATCTGAAGGAAGAGTTCAAGGCCACTGTAAGTGTTTTCTTTTCACTCATAAGATTTTGCATAAATTCTGTTTCAGATGAATATAAAAATAGGTCTGCTAATAACGGAGCGAAATTGGTTCCCTTGGAAATTCCAATAAATTGTTGGAAGGCCTGGTCTCCAAAAACACATAGATATTGTCAATGAGAAACTAAGCATCTTCTTTGAATTTAGAGTGAGTAGTAAGATTTCATATGCTCCTGGCTGATCGTGATAGTTGAAGAGAAGAAAATCATTTTTGAGCATTTGTAAAAATATAAAGTAAAAAATGGGCAATCAGTGGGTTATTTCTTTAATGGTTGGCTTCATAGCTTTATCTAAAGCGACCATTATTTCTCAAAAATATTCGGCGAAACTGGAATTCAATGATAGGAATTCGAAATCAAAATATGAACTTTTACTCATTCATTGACCGAATGTGCAGCGATGTGTCAAAGGGAGTGCGTCTTATTTGGATTCAACAGTCAAATGAAGAAATGTCGTACCCACAAGAAACTATTCACGTCTGAGCTCTCTGAGGAGGTCAGTTGGAAATACTACTCGGATAGCGGTATGTATATTTGTTATTTTTTTTTTAATATCTGTTTGCTATTTTGGTTTTTAAGTTCCCTCTCGACACGTAACGATATTTTTCTTTGGCATTTCTTTTAAAGTGGAATAGACTATTTTCAATATAATTGATTCTTATAATATTTTTTTCTCTCTGTATACTTTTTCTTTTATTTTTTTTAAATCAATGATCAATTTGGTATTATTTGAACTATTATTTGTGATTTTCTCTATTCTCTATTTTCTCTATTCTTACTATCTATTAGTATATAATGGAAAACATGAAATAAAATTCTTACACCGAGAGTATTTAGTAATAATATTCATTTCAGGTTTTTGACAATTATTTTTCTAATCCATTAGTAAATTAAAGCTTGTAATTAACTAGATCAACAACAAAAAAACTCACTTTAAGCTAGTTCCTCGAAATTGCTTTCTTGAAAGCTGAGATGTGAATCCTGTGCCATGGAAGAGTAAACATCCTTTGTCTACCGGTCAGATTCAACGTGTGTCCCCTGATCTGGAAAATGGAAAGTTTGTGGATAATTCATTTGAAAATAAAAGCCTTACAATCTGTAACTAGATTTTTCAACAGCTATTTTATTCTCCTTATGGTTTATCATCCGATCTACAAATGCATTCATCTTTAACATTTCTTTCAATAAACAGATAATTTATTATATTATAAATAATTGTATTAAATTTTAAATACCTTTAATCATGTAAAAAAATCAGTGATTTGTAAAAATTAGAAAACAAAAATGATTTTAGATAATGGGTACCAGTTTAACATAATCTGCATTGTACTTGTAGTTAACATTTGGGCTTTAACAATTAACATTTATATATGCAAGCATTATATATCCTCTAACTTCTTGTAAATATACATTGTATGATTCTGATTTTTTATTTAAGATTTTGTTGCAGTGCCAAAAGATTGTAAGGATCTTCGCGAAGACAATCAAACTAGTACAGGGGTGTATGATATATACCCCTACGGTACCTTGATCATTCCTGTCCGTGTCTATTGCGATATGACCACAATGGGCGGGGGATGGACGGTATGTAGTTTATCTTAAAATTAAAATTTCATGATAAAACTCACATTGTTATTGTTTTTTAAGGATTGTAGGATATAAGGAATGTGAATTTTTTTGTTCGAAGCAATAAATTGAATGGTTATACATGTTAATTTTGGAAGGCCATTCAGAAACGCGTAGACGGATCTGTGAGCTTTGACAGGACCTGGAGGGAATATAAAAATGATTTTGGTTCACCTGAACAGGAAGTCTGGGTTGGTAAGTGTTAACCACTCTGAAATCGGAACTTTTTATTCCTTCAAAGTTTGAAAAAACAAATTCTTGTGACAGGTAAAACAATTAAACCGCAATAATTATCTGAGTTCAAGACTAGATAAATATGTGTTCTACAACATTCGCATATCGTGTTTAATTGATATCTAAAAAAAAGAAGAGAAGAAAATCATTTTGGAGCACTTTTTATGAGACTTAATTAAGCAGTATTGTACAGCTAAGGAAAATAATTTCATTTTTCATGAATGTAGCTTTATATTTTAAATAGAATTATTTGTATCGCAATGGACTTTTCATCCGATTTCAAATATTTCTTAATACAGGAAATGACGTAATCCATCTGTTAACAAAGGGGAAGAACTCATCTCTGTTTGTTTCCATCACTCTCGAGGACGAAGAAACGTTTTATGAAATGTACGACGGATTCTCTGTCTCTGATGAAGCTGGAAAATATCAACTCTTTCTCGCCGGACCTGCCACGGGAACACTTGGTATGTGTATCCATGTTAAGGTCTTAAAATAGGATTCAAATTATGTATATCATCCTATTTATACTTTTATGTATTGAAAAATCATTAAAGTTTGTAAAAGAGATAAAGATGCGTGTTTCTTTTAAATATGCTGTATACCTTTATGATTTCACGCTTATAAATTATGTTTTATATCTCAGAATATAATTTGCAGGTACAATTCAGGAATTCAGCAGACATTGAATTTGTTAATGTCAAGTAACTAAAATTTCAAATTATATACAGTATTTTAAATAAAAAGAAAATCATGTAATCATTTTAAACAAACAGATACTGTAATTACATTTGCTCAACCATTGTTCCTTTGTTATTCAGCTCACGTTTCTGGTATTTTTTTTTTTTATAATTCACATTTAATCTTCTACGGAAAAAAGAAGTAATTGATCTAAAATATCAACATCATCACAGAAAATGGAGGATCCAAAAAATTATTTGGTCGAAAACATATTCTAATAATAAAAATTCAAACACCTCAACGTGTTTCACATTTACAATACCTTTTCTCTATGAAATGAAAATCTAGTCTACTACGGAATACTTTACAGAGCGTCATTAATCTTACATGTCGAAAAATTACGAAAATTTAACGATAAAAAAATCATATACATACTCAAATTAAAAAAAAAAAAAATAATAAGAACGCCATATTCAAAACACCTCAATGTGTTCCATATTTTCAATACCTATGCTTTATCTAATGAAAATCTAATATTTTAAAACATTTACAGGTACACCATATCTTTTATCGTTATAATTTTGAATGATTTATTTCGTATTGCATTTTATACATTTTTAAAGGCACGATCTCTAAAATGAATATTGTCTTTTTTCATTTATACATGGTTATTTATATTTCCACAGGCCTTAACCCCCCCCCCCAAAAAAAAAAAATACTTTTAAGGTGTAACACACCTGTTACACTGGAAAGGATGATATATGAATTGCGCAGTGTTTTGTTGTCTTGTTTTTTTTCAGTTATCTCTCTTTACGGGAAACAACATGTTAAACTGTGTATTTTAGACGTAACTCAGTATTAAAATTCATGTGATGTAAATTAATAATTAAGGTAAGTCACTCGTCAGCTTTTTAGAAAAGTTCACGCAGAAGCTTTTACTTCAAAACTACTTATTAAAATTCAATTTTTATAACATATTTAAATTCAACGATGTAAATTTTTTAACATTCGATGAAAAATCTGCCCAAAAATCTACAAGGAAGCAAGATTTATGAGGGACTATTTCTATGAGGGTGGAAGGATATTTAGCAGAAAATTCTGCAAATCTGCACATTTATAAAATTTAATGCAATGGAAATTTAGCCTCACATACTTTTACTCGGAGAATATTTTCCGTTTTGATATTGCTAAAACTATTTAATATAGGTCTTAATTTATATTGTTAGACTAAGTTTTACACCTTCCCTCAACAAACTTTGCCAAAAAATGAAAATATATTAAAGAAGTCAAGATCAAATTTACAATATTTTGTGCCTGAAAATCACATATTTTGACAAATATTTCAAAATTAACATCACTGACCCCACCTTTTTCTTTCATTATTTTAAACTACTCGATACTTGTGACTGATCAGCACTAAAGTCGTAAAAAGTTTGATATAAGAAAAAATTTTATTGCCTATTATTTTTTTTAATACCCCCAAAATATTATTTTTTAGTGCAAAAAGGTCACACAATAATTAACGCGCATTAATTTGCAAGATTTGTTTAATGATAAATATTATTCAAACTATTTTACGTAAAATAAGATTATACTTATTGCCATGCTTACATTTGATCAAATATAATAAGGGTTACATTAATTAACCAAAGAGATGAAATTTAAGTGCAAAAAGGTCAACTTAAATGTACCGTAGATCAGTAGGATGCACACTGACCCCCTATTTTCTTTGCAATTTTGAGTTACACTTTATGAGTACTTATCCAAAATATACTTCTCAAAAAATCCTTGATATAACAAATTTCAGGAGTGTCTTACCTTAACAATTGTGAATTGTAACCATTACAATAGGACCGTTACATATGTTCCCCAAACGCTTTCTAAATTGTGCTTTATTTCTGTATCAGGACTTTTTTATTTGCTCAGTATTTCATTTAAGTATAAAAACTACAATTATATCATTTAACATTTTGCATGCGCGAACACGTGCATACATATGCAAGATGATCATGGGATGTTGGCTAAATAATTAACATATATTGATATACTAAGAATAAAAAAAATACGGATATAAATATTACCATTTTAAAAGTATATTATTCATTTCGCACATGCAAACGTGCATGCATGTCCTTGCATTAAGTTTTGATAGTAGCATAATGTTGGAATCTATCATACCTTTTTATATTCTTAATTAAATCCCATTTTGCCGATAAACAAGCACGTGTGTACGTGATTTTATGATAATTCTTATATATCATGCTGTAGATCTTAATAAGGAAAGACAATGTTTGAAATTTTTAAGAATTTTGACGAAAAACAAGAAGGATATTGAGACTTTAGTTTCACCAATCAGAGAGAAGAGCATTTGCATGCGATTAAGATCTTGTTATTTTGACCATGTCATCTTGTCTGTACTAATAATATATCCATACAATATTAGTTTAAAATAATCATCAAAAATTAGAAAAGTTACGGCTATATCCATTATAATGGTAATTCCATGTGTTGCACGTACTCGCTCTTGCCAGCACACGTGGATGTACGTGCTTTCATGAAGTTCTTGTATATCATGCTGCAGATCTTCATAATGTGTGACTATGTTCAAAATTTTAAAGAATTATGAAAAAAAAATCAGAAATATATTGAGACTTCAGAGCGAAGCACACATGCAAGCGCGTGAGATCTTGCTATTTCGACCAAGACATCTTGTCTTTACTACTTACATATCCATAAAATATTAGTTTTAACAAAATCCATCCAAAAATATAAAAGTTATGGCCTTATCCATTACATTGGTAATTTCATGTGTTGAACGTACCCACTCTTGCAAGCACGTGCGCGCAAAATGACTTACGTTCAGCAAATCTATATAACATGCCTAATTACCCTAAAAAGGTTTTACCTTAATTAGACAAGTAGTTCACTAACGGATAAATAAGTACCCTAGAAAAATAATACTAACTAGTTCCCCAAATGCTCCCCAACTTTCTTTCAGTGCCAATTTTCACTAAACATTTTTTATATACTCAGTATCAAAGGATTTTTCATAAAAGAATTATAATAGCTAAAATGATATAAACTATATTTGATTTTGACGTATTGCACGCGCATGCATGTGTGCATGCATGCACATGCAAAATGATCATGGCATCTTGTAAAAACCATTAACATATCTTTATATTCCGAAAATCAATCAAAACATTATAAAAAAAAATAAATGTTACCGTTTTTCAAATGCATTGTTCATTTAACACATTGCGCGTGCGCAAGTGCACGCATGTCCTTGCATTCAATTTTGATAGCAGCATATTCTAAATTTTGTCTTGTTTTGTTGAGAAGCAAGAAAGATAAAGGCATTTAAAGTTTCAGTCAGTCAGATTGCAGTACAGGTGCATGTACATTTTTTCATGAAGATTCTTATATAGCATGCTAAAGTTCTTCATTATGTATGTCCTTGTTAAAATTTCAAAAGACATTGTCAAAAAACAAGAAGGATATTGTGACTTTAGTTTCAGTCAAACAAAACGAAGAATACGTGCATTTGCGCGAGATCTTGCAATTTTGATCATATCATCTTCTCTACATTACTAATACATGTATATACATATATCATGAGTTTAGAAAAAAAAATCATCAAAGATTTCAATAGTTAACGTCTTTCATAATTATGTTGGTCATTCCTCGTATTGCACGTGCGCGAAAAATGACTTTCGTCCAGCAAACCTACATAATATGCCTGCTGACCCTAAAAAGGTTTCATCTTAATCGGATTGCGTTTATCATTGGCGGGGGAAAAAGTACCAAGGAAGAAAAATAATAATAACTTTATACGTTCTTATTCCTAGTGCAACAAGTTGTCTTCCGACCGACTTTTCTTAGAGTTCTATGGTGCGTCATCCTAAGAAATAGATTTCAAAATGTATTTTCTCATTTACGTTCATTAACAGCAGTCTCTCAACGTTCACAATGATTAACATATCTGTCACGACACCCTAAGCTTGATCAATGATAACAAGACTATTTTCTATTTACAATTTTATATAAAAACATATATGTACAAATATACAAAATGAAAATTAATGAATTTCAAAATGTCTATGAGCGTTCATCTTGGACCACGTTCCCGAAACCGTCCACGTCTAATCCTTGTTACGGTCCATGTCATACGGGTACCACGCCCTTGCACAAAATGCCACAACGTCCTCGACGTCCCACGCCAATCCAAAGCGTCTTAAGCGTCCACAGTGCTGACAAAACCAGGAAACCACGTTTCCACACACACGGCCTCGGCCTAGCGTACCACGCCCTCGTGTAGTCGCCCAGGTTGCCACCGCCGACAGCACCAAACCATTGTGTCACCACATTTAAGTACATGTATCAAGAGGGACATTCAACAAATATGCGTAATAATAAGCTTGACCCCGAACGGGCTGCCTTACAACATAGCATAAATGTTTACACATATACTTGTTCAAACATACAGTTTTAACTAATATGTATCACACCGCTTCTTACGGCAAAGCAAAATAAATGTACAATATAACGTTACATTCTAAGTAATAGACTAATATCATTACTTTACGCTTAAACGCACGGCATGTGCACGTGATAAAATTCCCGTATACAATTCAAACACTTTCTCGTGGATAAAAATAGAATAAGCTCAATTTACATAATACTGCATTACATTTTAATATAATAAATGTAAGTAAATTACACTTACCCTGATTGGAGATTCAGTTACCACGAATAAAGGTACCTAACCCTCCATGGACATAACTGTGAAACTACTTTCACTGGTCAAGGAAAACGTGCGCTACCCAAGACAAACCTGACATCACCTTATATAGCGACTGGCCAAATATTTAAATCACCTGAGCATCACAATGGGGCTCTTTGCAGGATAAACGCTAAATACAAATAAGGGTCAACACAGGGCAATACTAATAAAACAAAAAAACAAATAAACAAATAACAAAATCAACTTTGATTGTGACAATATCATAAATATCTATACCTACATGTGACATCAAGATATTTTGATGTCCTCATTTTCAAATTATAAGATATTAAGTACCGCTGAAAATCACACTGAAACAATTAATAGTTTAAAAAATTATAATTTAATATTATTAATTTCTTAATCATCTACCTTAAAATCGCTATTCAGAGTCAACATTTTGTTCTCGAAAAATTGAAATTCTCAAAAGTTTATATATTTAAATGACTGTTCTAAATTTTGTTTTTAGTCCTAACCGGATAATTCAGAAATTAGAACATGTCAGTAGTTTCACTGTTTCATAATAGCACGTAGTATGCTAAGAAATATGGGAAGGGGGTAGCCCCTCGTTATTTTCCGAAGATAAGTTTCTTGCTATTAATATAAGTTTTGATAAATAACCGATCACCCCACCCCACTTCACTTTTAGTTAACGAACAACACCCCTCCTCTCCCAACACACACGTGTCTTTGGTATATTTTTGTGAATGGGAAATTCTTTTTAAGACAAAGAGTTTCCGGAAATTTAAATTTTGGGCAATTCAATTACATTTTTCCCTTACATTTAGTCCATAATATTTTTCCCCTTCTTAACGTGAAAAAAGGTATAACGTTACACAAAAAACTGATATTTTTAGTGCAACACTCGGGTGCTTCTTTGATAAGGTGTAAAATATCATCTTTGTATTTAAACTAACAAACATCGTAACTTTTGTTGCAAAGAAGAGGCCTTTTAGAAACCTCTTTTTTTTATAATTTGTGTAAATCATCAACTCATACTCAGTACACAGACTGCTTAGAAACAAGCTAATACTTACAAGGTCCAAAATCATAATCATCAAAACAAACAAAGGATGATTTAAGGACAAGTTTTCCGCTGTCTTAAAGTTATATAAAACTAAGGCATGTTCCTTGATTTAAGAAATCTTTAAGAAACTGACTTAAGACTAGGACACTTCTAAGACGTCATTACGACACTCCTAAGTCCTAAGATAGCTTGATGAACATGCCTGCTGGAATTCAAGGACTGAACTATTTATATACTATCGCTCTTTTCAGCACCTAAAGCCGTCTATCATAGAAGTACCTCAGTATTATTATTGACAATCAAATCGAAGATATATAAATCATTTCTCTCTGTGATTGGTTTTGTGTAATTTTACAGAAGACTCTATGTTTGACACTGGTTACCCCAATAACTACGATCTGTCTAGGAATGTTCTTCTCCACCCCAGACAGAGATAACGACGGGTCTAGTGACCGTCACTGTGCTGCTTACAGTTACACTAGAGGAGGCTGGTGGTTTAACAATTGTCATGACGCCTTCCTCAATGGTCAATGGTCTTCGGAGTCCTGGCTCAAACCGTGGTTTCCTAAAGTAAGGAGTGCATCGTCTATCAGAGAAACAACGATGATGATCAGGCGTCACTAGGTAATCCTCATTTTAACATTATAACCATTTTTGTTTTCTTTTTCTATTTCTGTGAAAATTTCAAACGGTTATTTGAAGTTCTTTTTTAGAAGGGTATGCTCTTATTTTCTGTGAAACATTAATTTAATTCTTTTTTTTACAGACGAAAGATCATCCATCAAACGATTTTAAATCAATCTTTATCGCGGGGCTTCATTTTAATGTTTAACATGGCAAACTTGTAAACATATATTTTCGGTAAAAGGAGGGGGTTTCAACAATTCTTTAAAGCAGTAAATAATTTGTATTTTTTCCTACTTAATGTAATTAGTAAAAGATGTACATTATATAAGTTGTAATAAATTTGAATTTAGAAATATTTTGTTTTTATTTACAAACACTGATTAATGAAGATGTCTAAACGGTTAATTAGGATAAAGATTACTTAAGTGTAAAACCCATTACAGTGGAACCTGTTTAATCCGACACATTTGCAATATGATTTACTGTGATTTCCACCATTCAATTTCATTATTAATTTCTACTTATGTCTATGATCTTCACACGTTTCAATTCTATACCTTGTTACACATACATTTGTAATCTGTTTCCCGTAAATGTCGGATAAGACAGGTTTCAGTGTATTAAAGATTTAAAGATATGTATAAAAAAATTAATATAATATAGGTAAATATAGGTATATTTGATGTTCATGTTTTGCAGAATAGTACGTCTAAGATTATGCTATTCTAAAAACATACCCATATCTTTTTCCATCAATGCAGTATTTTGAATGGAGGGTCATTTATTATCAATTAATCTACATACAAAAAAAAACTTAAATGGGTGTCATTGTTCCTTTTTAATATTATGAAGAAATTACATTAATTGTTGACGTCAGACGTATTGAAAATTTCTTCCCAAAAATCTAATTATACTATATATATATATATTTAAATACCCCGGTAGCTAAAATTTTACGTGTGGCACGAAACGCAATGATGTCAGGCTCGTACACCTGACAGGTCTAATCGATTTATCAAGGGTAATTTATGAGCTTAAAGTCAAAATATCACATTTTCTGAAGATTAGTATCCCATAATTTTTTAGATGATCGTTTAAAAAATCTAGATTTTTCTGCTCTTGAATGCATACAATACGTAATTTTAGACTATTATCCATGCTGTATACATGTAATATTTTAAACACAATAACACAGAATGGGAGTCAAAAGGTATCAATGAGTGATATCGTTTTATTCTGACGTCACAAATGTTAAATGCTGTGCAAGAGCAGCGTCAAAAGCGAAAATCAAAATTTAAATTTAAGAAATAAGGTATCATTTGGGGGGGGGTGTGTAAAACAGGTTAGTCACGTGATCAAATTCCATAAAGCCCTGCTTTCAATTGTTAATATATAGGATCAACAAAAAAAAAATGTCAGTGAATATCTAACTGATATAATGATAAACATGTTCCTTACTGTTGAATTGGAGGCAACAATAACAAACTTATTTTCATGTGAAAGTTTTTGTTAAAGTATAATATAACTCGCATGAAAGCAAACAATTGGTCTGCTATTAACGGTGCGCAATATGTACCTATGGTACGTCAGATTTATCATTTATCATTGATAGACTTAGTCTCAGATGGATCTGAACTTGGATTTAATTCTACCAGTGGTAATCAAACTTATACTCATAGTTCCCTTTTTAAGAAAGATATTCTTCAACCTATTCTTCATGTTCTTCTTTATCTTATAACTAATAGTCCTGCTGAAAAGGTCCTAAATAAAGAGAACACCAATCTTTCATCTGGCGTTGGGATTTCATGAATATTACGGATTTTGTTGAATAGTACTCCAGGCGATAGGCCAAATATCAAAGAAAAGACGTTGGCACTTTGTCAGAATGGGTTAAATGTATCAGATTTATGCTACAATCCCATATGAAAAGATTGAGGGTCAATATGAAAACCATCTATCCTCGTGTATTCAATAATATAGAAGTGAAAAGGGAATTATATAGATTACATCATCAGTACGCACTGGTTCCTGCTGAGAAAGCAGTTAAAAACATTGTCCTTGTTTGTAAGGCCCATTATATAAATTGTATGAAACATATGGAAATAACATACAGTATTCAAAATCAAAAGTCGTTATAACAAGACAAAACAAACAGGAGCAAAGCAAACACAGACCTCCTAAACATCAGAGGTGGAATCAGGTGCCATGGAGGACTGATGTTGCGGGGTTCTGTGTTTGCTCTGCTACGTATTTGTATTGTTTTATGGATTTTTGGGCTTGAATACTGTTTGTCATCTCCAGATATTTCATTTACAAGAGATAAATTGTTACAGCCCCGAAAGAGAATCCGAGGACCCTCAGCCATACTGTATCCCCTTCCTTCTCCGTGCAGAATCAAATTTGTATTTGAAAAAAATAATAAATCAGTCCAAATTAAATGAAATAAAGTCCTCTCAGCATTTTTGAAATTTGCTGCATTTGGTCAACTTCTTTACCTCATTTTTATGGTCCTTGGGCCTTATTATATTATAGATAATACATTTAAAAATGACCCATATCTACCAAAGTTATATAAAACACGTTTAAAATGTAATATTTGCTCTAAATAATTATTCAAGTAAATGATCTCAAGTAAGACATACATAAGGAAATCAAAACACAAAGTCTTTTTTTTACTGGACTTTTGCGAGAAGCACTTACTTTTATATTTGACGGTTTTCTTTGACATTTAAATATGTGTCATATACGGAGGTACATATTTAATAATAGATAAGAAAACCTTTCTAGTGATCATAAGTATGGTGTTAGGGGGCACTAATATGTGAAGGGTTGTATTTAAGGGTAGGGTCGTTGTCGGATTCTTTATGGGCAACTTATACGTGCTTTATCTCTGTCCATTACTCTCACTATTTTCTTTTAATGTTGAGATAAATATTTTTATTGCAAAGAATCGTATATTGTTTAAGTGTAAAAGTAAACCGTCAACTGTAACAGTCAGCGCTGCTCGCAAAAAGCCTCTGAATTGAACATATTTTATTGAACAAAGTCAAAAGGATCGGACACAAGTTCAGTAACTTAGATAGTCCTCTCCTAATACAACATTTTGTAAAGTTGCCAAAAATAGAAGAAAAAAAAACAGATATACATATGGTCTACTACATTGTAGCAATAGAAAGGGGAAAAATTCTTTAAATGTACAAATATAATTTGACATAGTATGAAAGAAAAGGAAACTTAAATATTTTGAAAAACGACCACATTCATTTCAGAAAGTTTGAATAGTCGTGAAAAGCAGTATGTTCAATGGTAAGAGAATCATCGCCCCATAGCATTAAATGCATATCTATAACATGTAAATAATTAAATGATAATAGCTTATTCATTAAGAAATTTCTTGCTTTTCGAAATATTTACAAACAAAGAACATATGATATGCATCTTCTGGTAGTCCACAGGAATAATTAGGACTGGTTGTTATATCACAGCGATATAAATCAGATTTTAAAATACAATTATGTCTTAATCTTTTATGAATTATGTTCAAAAACCTTTTTTCCATAAGAAAAATATTTCAGAGGTTTTAAATTACTATTTTGCAGATAGTTTTTAAAAATTTTAATAGAAGTTGCCTCCCTTGTTTTAAGACTAAGAGAATTCCACTTTCTTAAAGTATCGGGAATAAATGATCTATTATATACTTCTAATTTGTATTTTGGCAAAGAATAATTTAAAGAATTCCGGGTAGTGTATCCTGAAATATTGCCTCTTGTATCAGGTAGTAAGCTTTGTATATAGTTAGGTATAAATTATTGTGCATTTTATACATTGTTATTAGTTTTGCCCTATTTCTTCTATATTCCAATGGTTCCCAACCTGTTTCCTAATATAATGAATTTCTTGAAGCAATAATTGTAAGTCCAGAAACTATTCTTGCAGCAAATAATTGTTCTTTTTCAAGATTCTCAATATCTGTTTTTGTGCATCCAGACCAAATTTCAACAGTATATTCAAGTTGTGGTCTAATAAAAGATATATACATCTGGGATAGAATATCTCTTGACACAGTAAATTTTAGGCCTCTATGGAACTGAAATCCAATAAAATGAAAAACAACAACAACTGACGAATACATGAAATCACCGGTTGTATTGTCTGCTTTTAATTCAAAAGAACCGGACCCTCCCCTATAAAAAAAATTCAATCCATTGGAGCACTTTCCTAATTAGATGTAAGACACCAAAACCCTATTGCTCCGCCAGAGTTCGCTGACGCGCTGAGCTAAAGTTCATTGGTCTGGCAAGTCAAAATGTGATGCTGGGGAAAACACGCCATGGTTATGACCCAATTCTGACACCGTTGACCAGCATTCAAATACAATGAGAGTAGTACCATTTCTCGGAAACGATGTAATGGACTTTGAGTATTACTTGCTCATACGTCACACGACTGATTAGAATCAAACCTAAATACCAGAAACTTCACGAACAAGCGTACTAAAAGGAAGAAAATATCATGTTCCCTTTTCATTTGGTATTATCTATTATTCCAATTCTGTACATGAATTGAACTCTCATTGTAATAAACAAGATGTTGAAGTTGGTCCAATCAAGACCCAACAAAAAATTTCTAGACTTTTGCTCTCTCCCTCCAAGTAAGTTACACAATTTTTGACTGATGAATGTTGGTCTCGAATAGTATCGAACTTTTAATAGTTTTATTGTATTGAATCAAAAGTTTCAAGGACTATGTATGTCCTGCTGAAATGGAATGACCTGACACCCTCTTCAAATAGAACACCCTGTATGTATATAAACTCAGGATGCAGCGAATCTGGGTCTTTACGGAAAAAGGTGATCACAGAAGAAGGAGTCTGATAAGAGGTTAGGGTAAATTAGGGTTTTAGAGAGAAAGTCCTCAATGAAAACGACAAAAACGATGACGTTGTAGACCATCAAAGAGCAGCAGATAATGATGAAATATTGTGTTATACTCAGGACAAATGCTGAAATGATTACTATTAAAATATTAAAGGTTTTAGAAATTATGTTATTAGTATATTGTCGTGCGTGAGTGTAACAGGTACAGGAGGTATTTGAGTAAAGAGACTCTGTATCGGACAAGGACAATCGCCGAAGAAACAGTCAATCTGGTAAATTCTCAACAAAAACTTTAAAAAGTTGGAATGTCATTGAAAGACATACCGGTAGGAGCTTCAGAGTTGCTGATCCCATGAAAGCACAGTTGAGTAGTGATAAAAAGTAAAACGGAGACGAAAATGGAAATTACACCCGTTTGAATAATAAATGTTAGAAGAGGGGTTTGTAAATTTTAATGTGTGGTTATTGGACAATATTGTGTTAAATGTGTATAGATTGTATTGAAAAAAAATTAACGCTATGTTTTTGACGTTCCATTGACGTTATTTGTGTTCCTGGTTACAAAACATGCTGATTTTCAAATGAAGTAAATTGATTTTCATTAAATCGAATGAAACAGAACTTAACGCATCAACAAAACAATAATTTGTAGACATGGTTTTGTGCTTAATTTAAATGTCTTGAAATTTAAATAGTATGACGGAGATTGACGTCCACGAACTTTTCGAGCAATCTTCGAATATTATTTATAAACAACCCTTTAAATGGAGCCGTCAATATTTCGGGCAATATTTCGCGCATCATAGTAAAATGAAGCGTATTTACAGTTTTAAAGCATTTTTTTCCACTTTATTTATAAAATTAAGAAATTAGAGGTTAGAAAATGAAATTACAATTTTATATAATTTAATTTTAGTTGCAACATGTCATTTGATTGGTTCAACGGTTTTATCCATTTTGTATAACATAATTTGCTTTCGTCACAATGATCTACGTCAGAAATGTATTACTCCGCTTGACGTTTACTTTTAAAATATGCTATATTTGAAGGCTTTTTTCGGGAAAAAAAACTGAAAAATTTGTCTCATTGTCTACATTAAAATTAAATTAAAAGGAATGAAGCTTATTTCAACTTATGTTATACGATATATATTTAACTTGGGGCAGTTTATGCTTTTTTATAAACCGCTTTAATTACTGTACACAGTGCATTATTCAAAATGTTAAATAATATTTTTTATATTTTTTACATGATTTTTATAATAGAAAATGCGCAAAAATAATAAAAAATTTTATGATGTTTATAATGAACATTTCTTATGTAATTGGGATGTGAAAGTTTTTTCTATGAATTATCAAGGAATCGTGTAAAGTGTTGACATAATGTAAAGGAAAGTTGACACAATGCAAGGGTAGTGTGGGTTAATGTCATAAAGAGTTGGCATAATGTAATGGAAGGTTGACACAATGCAGTGGTAGTGTAAGTTCATGTTATAAAGAGTTGACATAATGTAATGGAAGGTTGACACAATGCAATAGTAGTGTGAGTGAATGTCACACAGAAAAAGAAAATCAACAAATTCTTCTCAGACTATAACTCGACTTTTTACTTTCGCATTTCTTCTTTCGCTACTAAAAAAACAAGGAAGTCACTTTCCCGCACATGCGCGTCCAAGATGTACACAACACATCCAATTGCAACTTCTCGGGCATTTCCGACTAGCGGAAAAACGACCTCGAATGAACATGGTAGAGTACGACTATATATTTACTTCCGCATTTCTTCTTTCGCTACTAAAAAAACAAGGAAGTCACTTTCCCGCACATGCGCGTCCAAGATGTACACAACACATCCAATCGCAACTTTTCGGACCTTTCCGACTAGCGGAAAAACGTCCTCGAATGTACATGGTAGACGCCATGACAACTTTCCCTTTTCACGATCTTTGAAATAAATTCATGGAGACCTTTCAGCTGTAGAATATGGAGTTTAACTTTATTCAATGTAATGATATTACTTAAAATATACCATAGAAGGGACTTCTAACTCCATCTATCCTATATTTGAATAAACAGGAAATGTATAAATTTTCAACATCCGTCGATGTTAATACATTCGAGTTCGTTTTTCCGACCTCTGACGGAAAGACCCGGGATGATGCGATTGACGACACATCGTGAGGAAAGGAAGGTTTCGGTTTATAAAAAGCCCGGTGATTCACCTTCTCTTTGGGGCTGATCGAACAATTTACAGTCATACTTATATACGCCTGCCAACGTCTCCCAGGGGATAATACGCCTGCCGAGAGAGTCTATACGCCTGTCGTGTTACTTATTGAAATATTTTTTTTTTTTGTTTGTTTGATGTATTACTCTTGCAGACCTTGTAGTTGATGTTTAAGGAAACAAAAATAATTTGAAAAAAAAAACCAGAATAGAGCTTTTAATCGTTTTAAAGTTTGCATACAGCGTGGAGCACGCTTGTCAAGAAAATCTAACGCCCGCCGTGTTGTTTCTCTAATTTCTTATTACAATATTTGATACTTAGTGTATTACTTTTATAAAGTAATTGTTTTATACATGATATTTTTTAATGTATATATATTTCATTCGTTTAGTGTTTGATTCGAGAGTTTGTAGTATCAAAGGAGATAACTCTTACTTGACGATAGGAACTGCTATGTGAAGACTACGGACATCGTTTTTTTCGTTCTTTTTTAACATAAATTTTAAGGTATTTGATTTCATATTTGTTTATAGAATTTACAAAGGCTCAGGAGCACAGATTGTAAATACACATTTCTTCCCCTGATCGCTAGCATCTTACGTAAACAGGCAGTGACTCATCAGCTGATTTAGAGGTTTTAAGCATTATAAGAAATTTGAACCCCCCCTCTCTAAGGTTATATATATATATATATATATATATATATATATATATATATATATATATATATATATATATATATATATATATATATATATATATATATATATATATATACATCCTCATAATCATTATTTTGACGAGACATTCTATTGACTACCAGCCGCAATGACCTTTAACATTGAACTTGAAATGACCTTTGACTTCAAACAATTTTAATCCTTATACTTGGACCCCATACTTTGAAAAACTGTGGTCAGGACTTTTGAATGGCTGATTCTGTGACTCTTTTATATTTCACCTGTGTATTATTTGTGAAATTCTTTTTATGTATTATTTATATTGAAAACTTGACCTTGTCCAGTTTGAACTACTTTTGTAAATCTCTAACTTTGGTCATAATTACTAAACTGTTGTTGCTTTCATAATTATCATTTTTCGAAGGTGGACTCATTGTGAGAAACTTTTCGTTTGGTACCAAAACTAATTTCCTCTTGACCTTGGTGCTTGACCTGCAAACGGCAACATTCATCTTACGCTGATTTGTTTCACAAAATTATCTTGAATTTTTATCATTATCTCCTAAAACTTTTTCTATTGATTTAACAACAAATTCCAAGTTGTATTCTATCAAATTATTATATTAATAATATATTTATATAAAAAAAATCTATAAATTAAGCAAAGTCTACACGTTGCATAATAGAGAATGACTTGTCTTAACACTCGCTGTTTAGTTGTGTCATTATTCAAGCATTGAACATTTTGTTTTAAAGATTTAGTCTCATAATAGCAAAGTTATTGCAAACATATTGATTAATGTTAGCTCGCTATGTTTTATTTGCAAAGACAATTGCAGATATAAGATAACATCTTTCAAAAAATAGTTTTTTTTTAACTCCTTGTCTTCTTTCGCATATTTGATTTTTTTCTAACTTACTTGAATTATCTTTAACCTAAATAAATAAATGAATTGAAATGATTTCAATTTTATATTTTCGTTAATGACATTGCTCTTGCATGGCATTTAATGCTTATGACGTCAGAATAAAACGCACATTACACATTTAACCTTTTGACCCAAGATCTGTGTTATGGTGTTTTGAAATTAAAAATAAAAATAAGTATCGATATGTCTTTTTTAACGTATCTTGTGCATTAAAGAGCAGAAAAACCTATTTTTTATTTCTTTTTTAATTGATAATTTGTAGCAATTAAAGATACCGATCTTCAGAAAATAAGATTTTTTTTACTTTAAGCTTATAACCTGTCATTGAGAATCTAGTATCATTGCGTTTCTTACCACACCTAAATTTCAAGCTATCTAAATATATTTATGGTATAATTAGATTTGTGGAAAGAAATATTCAGTAGGTCTCACCATTTAGCTTATTTTCTCCATAATATTAAAAAACAACAATAATTTCAATTTAAGCGGTTTTAAGTAGCTTAATGGATAATAAATGCTCAATCCATTCAAAATACTGTGTGGATGGAAAAAAGATGGGGATATGTTATCAGAGAAGTATAATTTAAGATGTATTGTACTACAACACATGACCATCAAATATACCTTATAACTTTTTAGATAAATATCTTAAAATCCTCAATACAATGAAACCTGTCTTATCCGACATACACGGGGCAGATTACAAATGTATTTGTCGAAATAAATACGGTGTAGTATTGCTGCGTGTAAAGATCATTGATATAAGTAAATATGAGAAATGAAATGGAATGGCGGACTCCACAGCAAAACGTATTGCAATCTGTCGGATTAAACAAGTTCCACTGTAATAGGCTTAACAATAAAGCAATCTACATCCTAATTATCCGTCCAAACATCTTCATTTATCAGTGATTGTAAATAACTACGAAATATTTCTAATTTCAAATTTATTACAACACATATAAAGTACGTATTTTACTGAATACATTTAATAGAACAAAATTACATTAATTTATTGCTTTACATAATCCTTCATCTACCCTTTACTGAAAATATATTTGTTAAGTCACTTGATGTCAAACAATCTTACAAAAAAAGAACCCCGTAATAAATGTTAAATTTAATACCGTTTCTTGAATCTAAATGGATTCGTCTCATTGATGATGATTTTTTTGTCTGTTAAAGAAAATAATCAAATTAATGTTTCAGAGAAATAAAAACATATATTTTACTTTGAAAAACCTCTTATAACCATTTGAAATTTTCACAGTAATACAAAAAGAAAAAAAAATCTGTTATATTAGGATTTAATGATGTTTACCTAGTGACGTCTGATCATCATGGTGGTCCCCTTCACTGACGTCCCACTCATTACTGGGGGATTCCATGGGCTGCCCCAGTACCCCGGGGACCAGAGACCGTTAAGGAAGGCAGCGTGACAGGAGTTGAACCACCACCCTCCTCCGTGAGCAACAGCACAATTACTAACATATCCGTTGTAATGCCTGTCTAGGGTAAAGAAGTACTAAGTACATCCCAGACAGGTCCCAGTAAATATAGCCTGTATTTAACATACAGTCTCCTGTAAAATTAAACAAAAGGAATCACAGAAATAATGGATTTATATATCTGCAATCTAATTGACATTCATAATACTGAGGTACTTCTAAAATAGAAGGCTTTAGGTGCTGGAAAAGGCGATAATATCTTCTTAAGAATTCAATACAACAATACATTATGTAATTCATTTAGATTCTTTTCTAATATATCAATAAACTTTGTTTGTTTCACTTTAAAGTTTGACTAAGAAAAGGAAATGATTGATTTTAATTAAGGTCACTGTGAAATGAATATGTGAAAAAGGATTTGGTGAAACTGTGCCTTTAAAATTAATAAAATGTAATTATGCAGGAATCATGACGAGATAAGAAGTGATGTATCTCTTTACAATTTACTGAACTGTAACGCAACATACACTTAATGTTCACATTAGAAAGAGAACGTTATCTCTTCACCATCAGCTCTTTATAGCTCGGTACAACGTTTTTTAAAACTTAGTGTTAATACTAACGACGTAATATGTTTGATAAAAATTGTGAATTGTACATACGATATCGTGATATATTTAAACGTTGTATTAACATGGAAGGTTTACAGAATATAAGAGAAACACTATTTTATTTTAACTTTATAAACAACAACTTAATCTTTCAATTAAAAGATACATGATTTCTTTTTTAGAATTTAAGTTGCATACACTTACCTAAAGTTCACGTGGCAGGTCCTGCAAGAAAGAGTTTATATTTTCCTGCCTCGTTGGAGACAGCATTTCATAAAGCGTTGTACCATTCTGGAGAGTAATGGACACATACAGGGCCGAGTTTTCTTTTGTTAACAGATGGATAAAGTCATTTCCTGTATTAAGATATATTTTAAATCAAGTGTAAAGTCCATTGCAATATAAAATAATTTTATTTCAAATACAAATATTCATTTATGAAAGATCAAAATTATTTTTAAGACGTAAATATTGATGTAAAATTTGTTGTCTTTAAAGACCCTCCAGCTGAGTGATTCAATCTTTTTGCTGATTTTTTATTTTAAGTTTTCAATAAAGGATATGGAGATAACTAAAAGTATTAAATATCAAAGTCCATAAACAATACAAAATAGGAGCAGAGCAAACAGGGACCTCTAAAACCTCAGAGGAAAGGTCAGATACCATGGAGGAGTGAGCATCCCCTGCTGACCGGTCACCGCCGTGTGCTCCTTGTCATGATCGGGAAATAACAGAAACGATAATTGAGAATTGTCAAAAACGTATTACCAAGTTAAAAAAAACATCTTTGATACGCTATCGATTATTTATCTGCAGTAATGAAGAACTTCTGTCTATTTTAAATTAGCTGGAAGTCCCAGTTTGAAAGTATATACACTTACCAACCCAGACATCTTGTTCTGGTGAACTGAAGCCATTTTTATATGCTGACCAATACCCGTCAAAACTGAGGGATCCGTTAACTAGTTTTTGAATAGCCTTTAAAAATTAACAATTATAACAATACAATTCACTGTTTCGAACAATCGAAGGAACAACGTTTTATGATATAGACTAAAATATTCAAATTTATTATTAAATTGTACAACTCAACTCTTTAAACAACAAGAAAAAGGAATGTGAGTTAT
Source organism: Saccostrea cuccullata (assembly GCF_032062105.1). Taxonomy (NCBI): domain Eukaryota; kingdom Metazoa; phylum Mollusca; class Bivalvia; order Ostreida; family Ostreidae; genus Saccostrea; species Saccostrea cuccullata. The sequence continues at coordinate 2,816 of NW_026931234.1, read as the reverse complement.
TTTATGTGCTTCTAAATCTGAAATGAACTACATACCGTCCATCCCCCGCCCATTGTCGTCATATCGCAGTACACACGGACAGGACTAGTAATGGTTCCATAGGGATAGATGTTATACACCCCAGAACAAGCCTTGCTATCTTCATAAAGCTCCTTACAATCTAAGGGGATAGCTGAAAAAAAGTATTTGAATCATTTTCTGCATACATGCAGGTATTAATAGGTATTATACACCCCAGAACAAGCCTTGCTATCTTCATAAAGCTCCTTACAATCTAAGGGGATAGCTGAAAAAAGTATTTGAATCATTTTCTGCATACATTCAGGTATTAATAGGATACGTGTGAGATACAAATACTGGTAATAATAGGCCAAATATGAGATACAATTACAGGTATTAATAGGCCACATATGAGATACAAATACAGGTATTAATAGGATACATGTGAGATACAAATACAGGTATTAAAAGGATACGTGTGATATACAAATACAGGTATTCACCCATTCTCAATATAAGGGCAACAGCGTCTCTCTGATTTTTTAAAAAATGAAGTTCAAGATAACAATTTTTCTATCAATTACCTTTGAAAGAAAGTATTCGAAGATTTTGTTTCCAGGTTTTTTTATTGAATTTTAATACATGGAATAATGACAAGACGGTAATGTAGAGGGTGATTTTATTCAGGAATGTAGCTTGAAATGTACGTTACTCTTTCTTCAATGTCCAAAAAGATATGTCAAAAAAATGTAGTCATTAAAATCACAATTGAAGATCCCCAATCTAACACCAGCACATCTACCAACTCTGTCAGCAACATTTTTTCTGGATTAAAAGTGCGTTTATTTTTCCTTTCAAAAAACAAAGGTTACTTTTTGATCCAGATGTAAAAATTTTTTTTTTTAAATTTTGCTTTAAATTCTTCTCTCTGTTTTGTTTAGAGCGATCAGTTTGGAATCCTGAAATTTTTTATAGATAGTGGAACAAAATGCATGTAGTAAAATTATATTTTGTAGTTACTGTCTTTTTAAACATATATCCATGCCGATTTAGCCCTACGTAAATGTAACGTACATTTCAAGATTTTTTCTTTTTAATAAAAATTTAAAATTTTAAAAAATTCATCTTTTTTTAGTTTTTCCTAAAAAGATTCTGTGTAATCACATTGTGTTATATGTCACAATCACCACTATAAAGACACGATTGCCTCAGAATATGAGTAGGTAACGAACAATTTCAAGCTTGTAATAATTGTAAATTTGTAATAAGAAAAAATATTGAAAAAAAGCAATTGTTGACATAAAAATCATTTCAATGAAGCGTTTTAACGATAATATAAGAAATCATAATGTAACAAACGTGGTTATTTGTCATCAACTACATGAATGTCACGTCACTTCGGTAACTTCATTTCACATATTTTGGGGAGTCCCCTCCCTCTCAGTTCATTACCAATCTTTTGTGCTGTTTCGCTGAAATTGACACCGGTCGTAGCCTAAAATAGTTACTTCTACGTGTGTTCAAGGGTATAACAAAAAAGTAGACGTATTTTTCTATATCAACAAATTCTTTGTTTGGCCATTGAAACTTAACATAAATCTATTCCGAATATATCCATCAATCTTGGTAACAATTTCATTTCATACATTTAGTATGTTGCAACATCGTTTGTCAAAACACAAAAATACGTACTTTTCAGCAACTGGAAAAATATAACCCAAAATGCAATGATTCAAATAAAACTGAGTGTTGTGCCTTTAGTTTTGAAATGTACGTGGCAGTTTTTTTCTGGGTTTATTTGTTTTGTTTTTTTTTTTTTTTGTTTTGTTTTTTTTACCAATTATAAGCCTATGCAGACCTTGTTTTAAATTATCAACAATTAAATTAATATTGACGAAAAGTCGCATATTAAAATTAAACAAACTACAAAAAGGTTGCTATTAAAGATGAATTTAAGACACTTAGAAATAAATTTTCTAGCATGTGGTAATAATTACCCATTTACGAGGATTGGGGTGCATTTAGATGGATTTATGTGGCAGTTGTCAAATGGATTGTAACGATAACTTTTTTCTAGGTTTAAACGCAATTATTGTAAAAAAAAAAAATGTCAGAAAGCGAAAATGTACGTTACCATACGTAACGTACATTTTTAAAAATAGTTCTCTTCCACAAGCGTACGTTAAACAGTATATTGATACTATTTGAACTTGCATATCATAAGAAATGCATCATACAGGTTTCGTATTCAAAAATATATACCAGGTATCAAAATAATATTACATATAATTGACCTTAATATATTTTTTTCCTCAGCAAAACTTTTTTTCATTAATTTTGGGATTTAGCCGCCTAACCTTTGAAACTTTCCTTTGTGTACACATTCGAGTGTGTGAAAGTATGAGAATACATGAAAATTCGTGCGAGATTCACTTAATTCGAATTTCATGGTAACATACATTTCAGTAACGTACATTTCAAATATCACTTTTCAGTAAAAAATAATTTTTAATTTGTTAAGCAAAACGTCTTTGTCAGTTTACAGGATACAAGGGGTTGCTTATTCAGAGTCGTCTCATATTTTCACTTAATATATATTCTTACTGGAAGAATATAGGTAACGTACATTTCTTTCTTATCTCTACATTGAAAATGTTTTCATTTCCCTAAACTTATTTATAAAAGTTGCTCAAATTGTTCAATTTCATGTTACATTTTCTAAGTAGGAGTAATTAATCCTTTGAAATTTCAAATTTAGCCCATCAGTAAATAAAGGAGAACAAAACTATCAGGTGTATAATGTAATGTGGTTGAAA
>NW_026931233.1:0-46217 GCF_032062105.1 Saccostrea cuccullata | reverse complement strand
TTGTTTGGCCCAACGTTGTTCCCCAACGCCAACCATACAACCTTTAACAAATGTTGGCCCAACATAGTCATGCTATCTGGGCACTCAAGATGATAACTTGCATATCAACTTACATATCTTGCATGTTAACATAATTATCTCGCATGTTGACATAAATGAGTCGCATGTTGACATAATCATCTTGCGTCTGACTTTGAATGAATTGCATTTAAAATGTCAGATACGGGCGTTAGTAGGTCAATTTTACCCATATCTAAATTATATTTTCTTATAAAATTGGTAACTTGCATGTCAACATGTTTACCTTGCATGATGATATAAATATGTTACATGTCTACAGAATTTTCTTGCATGTTAACTTAATTTATCTTGCATGTAGGGGGCAGAAATATGCCACCATACTACATAATTAATTCGCATATTGACGTAAGTTAACCTCATCTTGCATAATTAATTTTGTTGCATCTTGCATCTACGATGTCAGAAACGGGCGTACGTGAGTGATTTTAACCATATTAAAATCAAATTCTCTTACGAGAATTGTAACTTGCATGTCAACATAATTATTTTGCATGTTGACATAATATTCTTGCATGTTAAATGAAATAAATTATCTTGCATGTAGGGGCAGAAATATGCCACCACATATATCTTTAACTTTTTTGATTTTTTTAAGTAACAATTATTTTTAAAATTATACTGGACTGACTTTTCCCGATGATTTTCTCAAACAGTTTTTATTGTTTCTATTTTATGTCAGAAATTCTAACGAATGAATCGTAATGACACTTTCGTTTTTTTAAAAAATAAATGAACGTTTCAACCTTTTCTAAAATTCATTTTATGTATTACTAAGTACACCATTTGTTTTGTAAAAAATGAAAGGTATCACACATTTTCCTGCTTGGTTAAATGTAATAATTTCTTTCCCTACATTTTCTCTAACAGGTGGTGCATTAAATTTTGTTTTTAAAGAAAGATCAAATACACATGTAGCTGCAGGAGAAATTCAAATTATGGGTATTTTTCTTGACGTAAAATCCAGCTATATCTAAAATCAAATGTATATAATTATGTGCATGTTGAACAATGGTACAATGTAGACTTATTCGATGTCGCGTTTAAATGATCCACATGCAGCATAAAGTCCGAGATTACAATTTAAGTGGTATTCTTTCTTAGGTACGTACAATATATATATTCCATTATGATACTCAGTTTTCTTATATAATTTTCACTCGTGTTTAAACGATACTATTCATAAAACAAATGTTTTACTAAAAAAATCTTACGTACAACTTTTCTGATATACATGTACGTTTAATTGTCTTATTTAATCGTTAATTACTTTTTTGTTGAACTTTAGTTATATATACCAACGATAAAATGTGTAAAATGTTTTAAGGTGAAATATCCCTCTGCTCCAAATTTCGCCCCCTTCCAAATATTTATTTTCTTTAACAGCAGTAGCATTAGATTCAAATGGAAAATATTTGGAAGTGTGAAGCCTTGCTTACTTTTCAGAAATCAATGATATGTCAAATCATGATGTGAAGAAAATTTGTTATGGTAAATAGAAAGATATATTATTTTTATCTCAGAATATAATTAAAAATAAAAGGTGTGTATACTAATAATGTTCACACTCATACCTATCTAATTCTCATTGGAAAATATTGACGCGGTGCTTTTTAAATCAGAATATCAAATTGTTTTCTGTATTTGTAAAATAATACGCATCCGTCAACAATAGTTGTCTTTCCATTTTCGCCCTTAAAAATATTTTATCAAAAAAAGATATTGATTAAATGCTGATAAAAAATTCTGCATCTAAAATTTCTGTAACAATTACATGAATTATATGTTCGGCCTGAGAGATAGAAATATTTCAATTTACACCGTTTAAAGGAACTGAGTGTGAATGGTTTGTATACCCTAATATAAAAAAAACTAGTAAAAATATTGGCAATAGAAACTAAAAATCAACATCTTGACAATTGAACAAATTTGACCGAGTTGAATAAAAAATGGTCCTCATGAATGAAATAAGTAAAATCTTACATGAAAATTCCTTGAATTTCATGTAAAAATGTCTTCAGAAAGTTATCTCTCTTATCAGAGAATATTACACCTTAAACCTAAACATTGTTTGAACGAGAAGTATACCTTAATAAGTAAAGAAAAGTAAACTCAGTTTACACAAATTACACATCTTTGAATTGTATAAACTTATAAGTTCCTCTAATCGCACGATGTTCGCAATCATATTCAATTTCAGTTTGTCGGGATGCATGAGAAAAGGCCATCAGCAGTGCGTGTGTTGGTATCATTATCTCTTCCTTTTTGCCTTTGGCTTTGGGCCATTGTCGCACCCGGATGCTTTATCATAAAATGGGAAAGCACAAAAGCACTACCTGTATCAGTTCATAAGGCAAGATATTGTATTGAATTGCTATAAGCTTACACATATATATGAAACACCTGGACTGTCTAATCATGTGACTCAGTCATTATGTGGTGTGTACTTATCATTATATGACGTGCACATTTCATAAATTATGTACTTTCAATAGCAATTACGTCCTGAATTTATCGCATGTTATGCAAACATCTTTTTGTGGTGTGGAGGCTTTAAAACATTTTGTTGATATCGTTAATGCCCATCTTCTTTTCTTCTGCATATATTCATCATAAGATGACTTAAACATAAATCAGATATGGATTTATTGATTGAAATATTTTATTAAAATACCATAAATTTATATTGAACAGATATAATGGTTTTAAGTTTATTGAATTTAATTTCTTTTCATAAGTATAAGTGAAAAAACTCGTAAACAAACTTTCCAAAAGTGATGCTACATGTACGTCCTTTAAATATGATTTTCGAAAAAAATGATTTTTTCAAATGCAATTTCTATGTTTGAATGTCTGCATTATCCACTGTTGTAAATGAAGAAGGAAGATGTTTCTATCACGATAAAAATTGTGAATCACGACGAAAAGATGTATTAATAACTTACACCACACACTTAACTTTGAACACGACGTAATTGCTTTTGAACATACACGATCGAATGAAATATGCATTTCACATATTGACAAATGCACACCGTATAATGAATAAATCATACAACATAATGGCAAAAGCACATCACATAATGATAAAATCACATCACGTAGTGATAAAAGCACATCATGTAATGACTTAGTATGTAAACCAAAAATGACAAAAGCACACCACAAATAATGACAAAAACACACCTCATACAATGACAAAATCACATCACATAATGACACGCGTACATCATATAATGATAAAAGCACATCACAAAAAGAAATATGAACATCATCAAATTATTTTTGTCAAGAAAAGACTTACCAATGTCACTTACAATTTACTCATAATGTTATAGGTTACGAAACATGACTCAAAGATTGTGACTATTATCAGAGACACAAATAAAAACATTATTTATGTCTCTGCTGCGATTATAATGCTTGTCGAAGAGTACATTACATTTTTAAAAATGCTGATGAACGTTCACTCGGCTTGATAAAATGTCTGTTCATGTAATGATGCGAAAATGAATATTCATTGCCTTGATTCTGAATATTAATCATTCAGTTTCAAGAATAAATATTCTAGAAGATACAATTTCTATTAAGATTGTTCTGATTCTAACAGTGATGCATGTTTATAATTAGTTCTATCCAAACAAATTACTGTGATAAATTAACATGTCTTTCTTTTTTTAGTATAACCCTCTTGTACCCTCTTTGATGAACAGTAAATCTGACCCTCTGAACACTACGGTAATAGACCTCATTAACAAAATCAACATTTATTCATTACCAAAACTTTTTGAATGTTATAAATAAATCTAGTAATCTAATAAATCTTAATAATAAATCTAGGCTATAAATGACACATTTATAGCCTAGAGTTCATGTATATGTACATGTTTATGTGATGTCTACCATCCTCGATATACATGTATATTTTTAATTGAAATTTAATCTATCTTGATATAAGATAACTCACATAGAATGCTTACATGTATGATGCAAAAAAAGATGAATTTATATATATTTATTTAAACTATAAGCATAAAAGTCATGAGTACAATTTGTTAAGCAAAGATTTACACGTTTATGTTGGTGTAAAAAAATCACCAATGCAGTTTGTTAAATGATCTGAAACTACATCTATATTGCAACCATTTCCCTTTTGCTGTATAAAGAAAAAAGATTGTTTCAGATTGTGCATCTAATTTCTCGCATAAATTTAGAAAAAATTATCCCCCGAAAAAAACTCTCTCTCTTTTAGGAGGGATGATGTGCAAAAAGCTTGACTAACGATTGCATGCTGACGAGGATTAATGAATACGAACCAAAAAGAGCAAAATCATTAGATTGATCAGATAACATTGACATGAATGCGAATTAACCTACAAAAAAATTCAGATATGTTAACATTTGCCATATCAGATCTTTGACATACTGTTAATCATACTTCATTCGCTAGAATTTACGATTCAATAAACAATCCACTTGCGACTGTAACGGGAACCAGTGTTATCAAGGGACTAAAATAAGACAAACCTTTCCCAAAGTACAAGTCCTAACTTTGATGTAATAATTTAATTCAATATACTCTATTGATTATAGTACTTGGGATTGGAAAATCTTATTAAACCAATATATATGGGCCACACTGGTTAAATTATTTACCCAGGTTCTTTAGTGATTCCCAGATTATGATCATCACCTTGTTTTGAAATGAAAAGATTTGTAAAGTTTTATAATTTATTATAACAAAGGTAAAAATAGGACTTTAGACTAGTTGATAACAAAAAGCAAAATGTTTCCAAAAAAAATATAACAAATGGATTTATCCAAAAATAATTAAATAATTGAAAAATATAGGGGGAGAATGTGACTTCAAAAATATGTATTTATTGTACTAAAGAGCTTCCATACACCCAAGAATGTAGGCCTATATAAAAATAAACATAGGGATAACCTATCAATATATGTAACTGAAATAAGGTGAGGGATATCTAATTCTACCCTGAACCAATAAATGAATGACTCTACTGTGGGTATCTACATTATACTACATAAATTTGCTACCGAACTTGAAGTTCTTAAGAAGCACGAACCTTGCGTTCTTGACCCCTAGTAGAGTGAATTTTACTAGTTGAGTAGCTCTATATATAGGCAGAGTAAGCCAATTGTATACTAAAAATAAATGCCTAATCTGATTGGCTAGGACTAAGTCTCTTAACCAATAGAATTATAGAATACATATTACGTTTGGTGTGACTGACAATATGGCGGGTACAATGAATTACTTAAAGAAGTGAAAGGTAAACATCTGTAAAGTCGAAATATTAACTTTGTACTATTTTGAAATGACTTGGGAAGTAAATAAATGTATAATAGGCATAATGTATAAACATTATAGCTATAAATCTGACTTAGTAAGATAGTAAAACATCAAAATTTTCACATTCCTCCCCCCTTAAAACAAAAGTTACAATTTTTGTGTAAATGTAAACAGATAAATTTTATGTTAATTAGTGTTTATATCCTCCATCTGGATACCGATGATCCCTGGCATTGTAGTCGTCATTGAGTGTGAAGAGGGGCTCTCTAGGTAGGCTTTGCTGCCTCTCCAACCTGGCTTTTACCCTTTCTTCCCTATGGATTCTCTTCCGTGGGCACTTGAAAGATCCAGGGTTCACATACTTCTTATTTGTCACTATCTTCCAGGGAATTTGTCCCATAAGTTTGTCCTTGTGTTGTTTCCTTTGATGCCTGGTAATCTCTGATCTCTTGGCATCTTTCACGTGACATAAGGGGCAACTGAATAGCTGTATCCTTTCCTTGTGAAAGCGGTCGAAGTGTGCTTTGTAATTTCCTAGATGCTGGAAATGATGGTCTTTTGAAGTGCAGTTGGGGGCGGGACAATTCATTCCCTTTTCTGGCCACTCATCACCTTCTTCCTCTTGTAACAACTCCTTCAGTTCTTCTTCATCAACATTAACATTAAGAACGTCTTCCATACTAATAAAAACAAGATTCAAACAAAATATTATTCAACATATAAAATTAATATTTTTCTTCAGCTCCACCTAAGCGAATGATTACTTAATACGGAATGTAATGTTAAGTTAGATATATCATGACTATTCATCGAACACGCTAATAAGTTAATAATAAATATACCGGTATAAGTTAAACTTAGCATGTGTAGAGATCTCTACTGTTGTACTTCCATAACTTCTATCATAATCATGATGTCTAACTTACTGGATTGTAATCTAACTCAGTAAATTAAGATAATTTCTCTGTTCATCTACTGAACCACAAATATATTGTAGTTTCTATCAATGAATCATATCTATAAAACTGAAGTAAGATAAATTAAATGATTTAAGACAGATGTACTGTTCTGACTTCTAGATATTATATACTAGGTCAACTACGGCGTTTCATGAAAAATGAAGCATCTCTCATTGACTATATCAAATAATTTAATCAGAATCAGCTGTAAGTTTGAAAGAAAAGAAAAAATGGAACTGATAAAAATATAAACTTTGAATGAAGATATCAAAGAAACTGCTTGTGAAAAATTGAGCAAATTTGGAAATATAGTCTCAATGTTATCAACTAATATACCATATCCACTTGTCTATAAATATGTATAATTAAAAAAATAAAAAGAGATTGGTTCAGGGAGAATAGATATCCCTAGGCTTTATAGCTCGACCAACTCTGGACCTCTTAATTACTGGACTGGGGTCTCTTAAAGGAGATGAAACAAATTCATCTTCACTACTGAATTCATTCTCTAAAGGGGTAATTTCGAAATCTGAATTTGTGTCTTCAGGGGGAGTAACTAGTATCCAGCTGTCTGGTGGAGACACACCCTCATAAGGTTTCAGGTGATCCACATGCACTACTATACATGAACTAGTTGGGGTTTTCTTAATTCTATAGGTCACCTCTGTAATTTTGTCTATAACATTATGTGGACCTATCCACCCTAGACCTAACTTTACTCCTGCTGTTGGAGGATACCATCTCCAGACAAAATCATCTTTTGAAAATGTTCTTGGTTTTAAACCCCTATCATAATATTTCTTCTGTTTAATAGCAGCTTGTTCTAGATTCCTATGTACAAAATCATGAGTATCAGTCAAAACACCATTCAACCATTCTACATATTCACTGGGACAAATGGGATTTGGGGTGTCAGGAAGATTACCTATGATTAGATCTATAGGACTATTATTTTCACGACCAAACATGAGCATATTGGGAGAAAAACCAGTACTCTCTTGTATTGATGATCTATAAGCCATGAGAACATATGGTAAATTCTCATCCCAATTATTTCTGTTGTCATTTGCATAGCTAGTTAACATTTGCTGTAAAGTCCTATTAAACCTCTCGACCAACCCATCGGACTGTGGCCTATAAGGTGTAGTCCTTGTTTTTTCTATCCCTAACTTTTGGCACAATGTTGAAAAGAGCTCAGACTCAAACTCGCGACCTTGATCTGTGTGAATCTGCCTAGGAACTCCGAACTTACAAATAAACTCAGAGACAATTTTATCTCCAACTGTCAAAGCTTGATGATCCGGAACTGCATATGCCTCCACCCATTTAGTAAAATAGTCACAAAGAACTATAATGTACTCATTTCCATCACTAGTGACTGGGAGGGGACCTACAATGTCAACTCCTACTCTATCTAATGGAGCACCTGTTATAGACTGATGAAGAGAGGATCTCCCGAAACCTGGACCATTTTTAGCTCTAGCACATGTATTACACTGTGCACACCAACGTTTGATATCTGATGACATCCCTGGCCAATACACTCTTCGCTTAATGGACCTAAGGGTACGCTCCCTACCTAAATGTCCTGCAGTTCTATTATTGTGAAGTTGTTGAAATATTGTCAATCTGATTTCCCTAGGAGCTACAAGCAACAGAACTTCTCTATCATTTGACATTTTCCACTTGTAATACAGAATGTTCTCAACTACTGTCAATGATTCCCATAAACCCCATAATGTTTTTAAATCTTGGGATGCATCTAGTACAGTGTGACGAGGTGGTTTTGTAATGTAAACTTCTTTGAACTTAATGATTTCTCTAATTGCAGGTTCTTCGTGTTGCATGTTTTTAAGCTCATCATGTGACCATGTGTGCAACCAATTTGTGTCATTATCATGAAAAGAATCTCATATCTGTTTCGCTATCGCTAATGGACCTACTAGAAGCCCTTACAGGAGCTACTCTACCAGTTTCGGATTCAGTATGAGAACCCTTATGGTTAGACATTGCCCCTTCATAACTATGACTCTCTACATGACAATCTGGACAGTCTTGACGTTTGCAATAACTGGCAGGTCGACGAGATAAGCTATCTGCATTTTCGTGAAACCTTCCCGGTCTATGTACTATACTGAAATCGTATGTTTCTAAAATAGAAAGCCATCGAGCCAGCATCCCTTCAGGGTTTTTAAAGTTTTTCAGCCAGATTAATGATGCATGGTCAGTCCTAACTGTAAAGTGCCTACCCCAAAGAAAATGTCTGTACTGTCTGATGAATGTAACTACTGCTAATAACTCTTTGTATGTTGTACAGTACTTATTCTGATGTTTGTTTAGGGTGCGACTAGCATATGCTACAACTCTCTCTTCACCATTTTGTATTTGAGACAAGACAGCACCTATACCAGTGTTACTAGCGTCAGTGTCTAGAATAAACTCTGAATGATTATCAGGGTATGCCAAAATGGGAGCAGTAGTAAGTAGTTCTTTAAGCTTGTCAAAAGCAACTTGGTGTACAGGGGTCCATAAAAATTTTGCCTTTTTCCTAGTTAAATATGTCAGAGGACTAGCAATTGTTGAAAAATCTGGGATGAACCGCCTATAATACCCAGCAAACCCAAAGAAACTACGAACTTCTGTAGCATTACTAGGAGCTGGCCAAGATTAAATACTGCTGATCTTCTCGGGATCACATTGAATCCCTTGCTCTGAAACAACGTGACCTAAGAAAGAGACCTTTTGTTGAAACAAATCACACTTGGATGGTTTAAGTGTCAAGTTTGCCGATCTTAACCTATCAAATACTATTTTCAAATTTTCTACTGCCTGTTCAAAACTGGAACCAAACACAATGATGTCGTCAAGATAACAAAGACATTTTTCCCATCTAAGACCCCTTAAAACTAGTTCCATTAACCTCTTATAACAACTAGGGGCATTAGAAATTCCAAAAGGTAGAACTTGGAATTGAAATAAACCCATGTGAGTAGTAAATGCAGTTTTAGGTTTGTCTTCCTCTTCCATCTCACATTGCCAATAACCCGAGACAAGATCTAAAGTACTGAACCATGAGGCACCTGCTAATGCATCTAATGACTCGTCTATTCTAGGTAAAGGATAAGCATCCTTTTTAGTGACTTTGTTCAACTGCCTATAATCAACACAAAATCTCCATGTCTTATCTTTCTTTTCTACTAATAATAAGGGGGCAGACCATGGACTTTCACTTAGGCTCTATGATGTTCTATGTAGACACTTAACATTTTCAGGAATTTTATTTGCTATTTATCTTTCACTATGTAACTAACTCTGTGCAAATGGTAATCCTACTTCCAATACATAGGTGTCGGTTACAAACGGGGGAGGGGATCATAAACCTTTATAGGTTTGTGATGTATATATCTTCAAAATAAGTATCTTCCCCTTGGCCCTTCGCCTAGTGTCTACTAATTTATATAATTATGTACTACACATATTTTCCTTGAAAACTTCCAATAATAAATGAGGACCAACAAATATAGTTTTGAACAATCAAAGTGGCCCCTTTTTAGATAAATGCTAAGATTCTTGAAGCTGTCGTCTGTTAGTGCCCCCATACAACTTTACATCTACTTATCAAAGACTTGTTTAAAAAAAAAACGATTTTAAGTTCACTCTTGTGTCAAACCATTTGTCTACCGATTATCTATTTTTTGTCAATATGGTTGATAAGATTGGCAAATGTTCTGGACTTTCACTAGGCTCTATGATGTTGTTATCTAACATTTTCTGAATTTCTTTTTCTACTATGTCTCTCTGTGCAAATGGTAACCTACGAGGTGGTATCAGTAGGTTTGTGGTCTTCAGTATCTATCTTATGCTTGACTAATTTAATTCTACCGAATTTTCCATCCGGACCAACAAATATGTCCTTGTAGGAAACTAGCAAGTCGAACAAAGTTGATTTTTGTTCTTGTGTCAAGCACTTGGAAGATCTATCAAACAAAGATTGCAAATGTTCTGGTAACTCTCGTGAACTGTCAACATCTATCTCACTATTGGTATTTGACTGTACAATATTTACAGGTTGTAAGGAAGCTACAGTGGTGTGCTTGTCAAATTTTATTGGCCTATCTGAGATATTTGCTACCGAAAATTGTATACTTTCTGGATTTACCAAGGTTCTGGCAACTAATAAACCTTTCTTTTGTAGAAACTGAAATGGTTCAACTAGATTATTTACAGATGTGTCCTTGACACCTACAGCATAACCTGGTACAATGATTTCACTATCAGGTGGAATGACTACTTTCTTAGACAACTTGACCCTAGTACATACAGGAGTGTAATCTCTTTCTAACTGAACATGTTGCTGATCGGCAAACATCAGTAAGCCTTGTGCAACCTGAATTGTCACATTATGTTGCTCGAGAAAATCCATTCCCAAAATACCCTTGAGGTCATCTACCTCTGCAACAATAAACTCATGACAAAAGCTACAATTCCCAAGGCTAAACTGAAGGTCAACTGTGCCTAAAATGTTCAATTTACCACCATCTGCTGCAGTAAGATTTAAATCTGTTTCTACCAATGTTGGCCTATTTTTCAAAGTCATAAAAACATCTTTGGATAAAATACTAGCCACTGAACCTGTATCAACTAAAAACTTATGTACAACATTCTCTACAGAACAACTGGCCAATAAACAAGATTTTCCGAGAATATTGATTTTAATATTCTTGCCCTCTTTTCCATTACAACTCTGGGTCACACTATGGGCATCTAGAGCAACCCCTAAATGTTTTCCTGATTTGTCTGTTTGTCTGTCTTTGCAGGTGTAGAAAATTTTGAACCTTTGTGGGGACAATCTTTAGCTATATGCCCTAATTTGTGACAGTTATAGCACTCTGTATATGACATTTTCCCTGAATGTTTCTTTCCCCCTCTGTTTGTTCTATTGATTGATTTGGACAGTTTCTCTACACAAGATTCTAATGTCTTAAACAGTTCACTCAAACTTTTCGACTCAAGTGGAGAGTCTTGTTTATCTTTACTTTGTATGGAATCTGTTTGTTGATGACCACTGTCTGACTTAGATTGCACCAAATTTACACCCTCTACTTTCACTGGTTTTGACATACTCAACTGAGAACCCTTAACAGCCTCGAACTCAATTGCTAATGATATAGCTGCTTCTAATGACTGAGGATGATGAAAAATGACATGGTCATGAATGGCAGAATTACCTATACCATTGATAAACTGTTCAAGGACATTGATCTCCCTATCCTTATATGTCATGTCAGGAAATGCCAAACACCCTAGCCTTCTTAAAGAATAACCAAAGTCAGAAGGACTCTCACCAGACTTTCTTCTACGTGACCTAAACTCACACCTATGAGCAATAACTAACTCTTGTGGATTGAACCTTTTAGTCAAAATAGATTTAAGCAAATCATAATCAGACCTCTGTTCAACTGTAAGATCACCTAACAACTTCTGAGCCTCTCCTCTTAAACACATAACTAACTGTTGTCCCTGTTCATGATATGACCACTTATTCCAGGAGGAAACTTGTTCAAAATGCACAATAAAGTCTTTCCACTCTACTGATCTACCATCAAATTTATCAGGTTCCTTTTCCTTTCTGACAGGATTGCTATGATCTGACCTATTGACACTAGATGTATCTACTGATGCAAATCTATTTTTCCTTGATGAAGGAAGAGAGTGTAGTATGCCTAACTGTGTAGGTGTCGTCCTAGCTGTTTGAGTTGTGCCTGTTGGAGTAGATGTATCTGTTGTAGTCTTGTATGCATCTAACTGTGACCTATGCAGTGCTATGGACAACTCTAATTCCTGAATTTCTAACTCTTTAATTTGTCTCTGTAATGCATCCATCTCTGTTTCCCTACTATGTGAAGATGCACCTAAACTTACAGGAGAACCTTGAGTTGAATCCTTAAAACTGACTTTCTTGTCTACTCTGGTACTTTTATCAACAGAAGAACAACCTAACTTGGCACTTTCATTCTGAGTCACTGACTTTCTCTTCTCATACTCCTTCTTCACTCTCTCATAGATTTCAGTCATCTCTTGAAACTCTCTGTCCATCTTTCTCTCATCAATACTATCAGGCTCTTTTTCAAGGGCTACAAAATTGGGGTAAAGACTATTTTCTAACTCTTGTGTATGGGCACCTTGAATATGAGTTTTAGGCCTAGCTCCACTATCTTTGGGTGTGGATGTATGGAAGGGAGGTAAAGGTGAAGTCATGGTTTCTGTCTAGGAATCCTGGTTTCACAGGCACCAAAAATGTAACGGGTACCAGTGTTATCAAGGGACTAAAATAAGACAAACCTTTCCCAAAGTACAAGTCCTAACTTTGATGTAATAATTTAATTCAATATACTCTATTGATTATAGTACTTGGGATTGGAAAAGTCTTATTAAACCAATATATATATGGGCTACACTGGTTAAATTATCTACCCAGGTTCTTTTGTGATTCCCAGGTTATGATCAACACCTTGTTTTGAAATGAAAAGATTTGTAAAGGTAAAATTATAACAAAGGTAAAAATAGGCCTTTAGACTAGTTGATAACAAAAAGCAAAATGTTTCCAAAAAAAATATAACAAATGGATTTATCCAAAAATAATTAAATAATTGAAAAATATAGGGGGAGAATGTGACTTCAAAAATATGTATTTATTGTACTAAAGAGCTTCCATACACCCAAGAATGTAGGCCTATATAAAAATAAACATAGGGATAACCTATCAATATATGTAACTGAAATAAGGTAAGGGATATCTAATTCTACCCTGAACCAATAAATGAGTGACTCTACTATGGGTATCTATATTATACTACATAAATTTGCTACCGAACTTGAAGTTCATAAGAAGCACGAACCTTGCGTTCTTGACCCCTAGCAGAGTGAATTTTACTACTTGAGTAGCTCTATATATAGGCAGAGTAAGCCAATTATACACTAAAAATAAATGCCTAATCTGATTGGCTAGGACTAAGTCTCTTAACCAATAGAATTATAGAATACATATTACGTTTGGTGTGACTGACAATATGGCGGGTTCAATGAATTACTTAAAGAAGTGAAAGGTAAACATCTGTAAAATCGAAATATTAACTTTGTACTATTTTAAAATGACTTCGGAAGTAAGTACAAGTATAATAGGCATAAGGTATTAACATTATAGCTATAAATCTGACTTAGTAAGGTAGTAAAACATCAAAATTGTCACAGAACAAATCTCGCGGGATTTCTGGGACAAACGTAACATTATTATGTAAACAAAATGTTGAATGTCGATGAACAAATCCTATCAAAATGCATATGAAATATTTTATTGTTGTGGACATTATTTGCATCAAGATTAGATATGACAACGGTATCAATTTATATCTACTGGTGATCGTATTTTTCTATTCATCGTAAAGGTACATTTGAAGACAATAAACACCTCGGATATGTCGTAGTTTTTATTAATGAACGATAAAGTTAGTTTTTCCGCTCTCTTACATATGTCTTTTAGTTCTTTTATTCTTTAGTTAGAATGACAAATGACTTAACATTTAAAATTGGATTGATACTGGCATGACTTGTATTATCCGCAACGCCATGCTGCCCCAGGCAGACGACCAAACGCGCCTCTAATTCTAACTAATTTCACCAATGGAAAAACAAAGTATTGAAAACGTAAAATTCAAATTGCTTTGTTAAAGATTTACAACTAACATAATCATGTAAAGAGTGTATTTCTTTCCCGTCTTAACAAGAATCTTTCATTCCCCCAACTTTGCACAAATAATTTGACTCGAATGCATCAATATTTTGCATTTTTAAGAAACAAATCTTTATTGTTAGGCTATAGTTGCGTTATTGTAGATTGCAGTTAAGTGTGAAGTTTTGCGTTACGTCACCATCTAGATTGACAGCTGCGCTCAAGGTAAATAGTACACGCCTCCTAACCGCAAGCATAACGACTGGTAGTTTCTTCTTATCCCTGATGGGTTGCTCGTGCAACAGACTATTTCCATGTCAATATTGATAATGTTAGTTGACCAATCACGTAAATTGTTTACGCTAGATGCATCTGTCGAAAAGATTGTGACGTATTACAAAACTTAACATTTAACTAAAATAAATAATATTTCATTTCTTCTTTTAGCTGACCTGACGGAAATTCAGATTGAGAGCATTTCTGCTTTGGTTCTTTGTGTGATTGCCTTCTTTTTTCTGCTGTTGAACTTTGGAAATTCTTCCCGAGTTGTAAAAGGGGGGATCAGTGTGTTTTTGGCCGGTAAGACAATGTCACAGTTAAGCTGGACGTCAATTCCATCATTAAATACATGCAAAAAATGTATATAATATTGAGTAGCTGTTATCGAATTGAAGTTTTCTTTTTTAAAGCTGCTGTTGAATCTATTATGGTTAACCGAATGGCCATTGCGAATACAACAACAAACGTAAGCAAAGTTGAAGATGCCATCGATTCAATCTGGGATTATGATAGTTTTTCATGGGACTTCCCTTACTCCCTCATCATTGCCTTTGTTGGCACATTTTCCTGTTTTATTGTACTTGACCTTTGGGGAGATTTGTACAACAAAATTAGACGACAGCAAACCACAGACAGTCGAGTGCTGAAATTGTTTCCGATCATCAATCCCAACAACTTCACAATTCTGGTAGAAAGCAAAATTACATAGATGCATTATCTGTAGCCTTAGATATATCATATAAATGTACCAAGAATATCCAACCAGTTTATGTACGATGCTTGATTAAAAATTAATATCACATTGTCCATATCTTGTATTTTTGGCGTCATATTATAAAATAATAAAGTTGAAATAAAGTTTCATACCGAAATATGCACATATAAAAAATCTAATTAACATTGAAAATTTGGTTCAATAATGTTGAATTAAATTCATTTTATAGTTGTTTCAAACATAAGACATAGGGGTGTCGCCGCGTCACAACTAGACGTCACGTTTTGTCGCCGCGTCAAAACTAAACAGCACGTTTTAAAGAATATTTTTTGTAGGATGAAAAAGACGAACACGTTAATAATATCTAAGAACATGCCTAATCGGCCAATCATTATTAAGACAAAATTTACTTTATTTTTAAATGATTAGCTAAAACTTAAACGACCCTATTGCTATTTTTATTATAAACAGTTGTGTTTTACTCTGAGAAATTGAACAAATGACGTGTCAAAATGGGGGGATGTCGCATTGAGCTGTAATGCATTTTGCATTTTTTCTTCAAAATGGGGAAATTATCAGTAGAGAAAGTTTACATTGATTAATCAGATTTGCAGTGAAAAGAATATGAAAAAAGTGTGTTTAAAGATAATTTTAGCGATTTATGGGAGGGTTATGAGCCATTGGATAGCAGAGGACAGGAAGACCAAAAGATGAGAGGTTGGTCGGAAACGTATAGGAATAATTGGTGTCTGATGTTATCAATAGACATGAGTGTATCTGTTATAGAAAGGAATATGAACACTTTGTCTCGTGCACTGATCAAGGAATATTGACAGAGGACTTCATTGTTAAAGGAGTGAGTGTACAATGGACCGCACCAAGAATTCTTTTAAAATAACAAATTCATGAATGTGTTCGTGAATCTCAAATATTTTGGGGGGGACACGTTTGAATGTTATTCTCTATTGGGTATTGATGGCGCGGTTGTGGGGAGTATTAAAACGGGCCATCAACATCTCAGTAAAGAATAGTTGGAATGTATGACGGTGTGTATCCATTATATATGACGTTATTTAGATGCGGCGACTTCCAAGCGGTAGCACACTTTGTATATAAATGCCATCATATAAATGTATTAATCATGTTAAATTGAAATTTTCAGGTCTGATTTAAAATAAATATAGTTTTCATCATGATTCAATTTAGTTGAATTCACATACTTTTGGTTGATTGATTGATTTTATCTATATTTTTTAACATCCTTCTCGAGAATTTTTCGCCCATATGCAGACGCTACTACTTGCCGTTGGGGAACTACAAATTTTGTTCTATGCTCGGCACTCAGGATCATTGAGAAGGGAGCTAGCACTTACTGCGACAAGGGACCTTGGTTTATACGGTCTCACCCAAAGGACCAGACTCCACGTCCCTTAGTGGGATTCGTAGCCGCGACATAAGGATCAACCCTTACTCCGCGACTGTAGAATAGACGCTCTAACCACTGCACCACGCCGGCGACTTTTGAATCAACTCTCGTAGTCAGTGTGTAGGACCAGGTATTATTTATTAGATTTGATGGAGACAAATCAAGTTGAAATCAGATTTTAACGTCTATATTTTTGTATGTTTGCATAAGACGAAAAATTAAAAATAGGAAAGTGACGAAGGGTTCCACATCACATTCTCTTTAGTTTATCAACTGAATTTTGATTTTTCTTCATATCAATAATTCTTTTTTTTTAAACCTCGGTTAACACATTATTACATCTGCAACGACCCCACAAAATTTAATATCCTTAATCCTGGAAAGTGTATAATGTTTTATTACTAACATTTTACTAACATTTTAGGTTGCCAATGGTAGAGCGTGTTATCCCAATTTTTTTTCTAACAGATTTTGTACAACGCGTACGTTCAATAAAATAAAAAAATATACGATCTTTTGTTTTTAATTATGTATCCTATTCAAAATATGTGCAATTGATGTAAAGAATATAAAATAGCTATATATAACAAAAAGAGGACTGATATAAATACCGCTTTATCAAAACATGTATAGAAATTCTCGTAAAGTGCTTATTTATTGCCAAAGCCAAGGTTTAAAGTTTACCCACGTCTGCATTTTTTAAAAATCTTCTTTAAAAGAAATCAGATAATTAAATTTACACTGCACTGATCATAAAAATCACCTATATAAACATGAAGATATAATTTATTATTTACATAATGGGATTATGCACTTGTTTTGCAAACCCAATTTTATCGGGGTGTTTTAAGGGTCAATATTTTGAGTTTTTTTTTCATTTTTTAAGTACATGTATACGTGTATTTAATTCCTCAATCAATGTTTTGTGGTATCACCAATTTTGCATGCATATAAACATTACACAAATTTAACAATCTAAAAATGTTCACCGATTAAATTAATTATCATTACAATGTATGTAAGCATACAATGTAGGAGGGTTGTCCGTAAAGTTCGTGGACAACATTGATATTTACGGACAAACATCGACAAACTATTTGAAACTATTATTTTCATTAAAATTCATGTTTCATTTTATAAATGTGCAAGTTTTCAACAAAAACAAAGCACAAATAGTTGTAATTTCATAAGATACAAAAAAGACACACACTCATACCCAGAGCACTAAAAACGAAAATTCTTGACGTTACCGACGTCAAAAGCTAAATACGGGCAGTAGTAAGTTTTCCCAACATTGTCAGCGTTTAACTCAATACAATTTCCTATGTCGTTTTGAACAGTCATAAAAATATGCACAAAATGTTCAGGTTTCATTCTTAAAATAATATTTAACCATGCCTGTATCATATCCTGCAATCATCTAACCACCGTCCGTGTCAAGACGATTTCATTTACGGAAATACGGCATGATCACGTTACGAAACTCATATTTTACAGCATTGCAATCTCGGAATAATGGTTTCCTTCACGCATGTCATCCTGTAAACTGTTCATTCCGTCCGAAAATATTATATACCACTTAAAAACTAGTGAACGACTTCTTTTACTATGTTTTCCCGATTGTTTACAGAATGTATTGGTCTTTGTAGGTGTTTTTCCAGTGTCCACGCAGAATTTTATCACTGTTCACTGCTCCACCTATTCCGAAAACGTCTCTTTTTTGAACAATTCTGATCCTGTCTTAATAAGTTCTAACGCTGATTGCTCAGCCATTTTGAGACTTTGAACGTTCAAACTTTGCAGGTTTGACGTGATAACTTCTGTCAACCTCACAATGTAAAATTCTGTCAGATTAGAAAAGAAATTTTTAAAATACAAATGAAATTTAAAAAGTGATAAATATTTTTTTAATTAAAATTTTGCAGTGCTCCGGGTCTCCATTCCAAAGCTAATTATGAAGCCATAATTGTAATTAAACATTTGAAATTGATTAAATTTTAACATTATTTAATTCACATTGAGTAAAGGATTAGAAATATGTCAATAATAAATATCAATGACCCAACTTTTATCAAATTTTTGGCTTGTCCACGAACTTTACGGACAACCCTCGTACAAGTACGGCTCTGCAAGTCCTCATAGCTATATATAGATTCTTTCTTTAACACATAATTGTCCTATCTTCATAACGAATATAGATATCTTTAACTTTTGGATTATTTGTAGTAACAATTAGTTTTAAAATTATACCAGTCTGTCTTTTCCTGTTTATTTTCTCGAACAGAAATTTTGATTGTTTTTATTTTATGTCAGAAATTGAAACGGATGAAACATAATGACACTTTTGTCTTAAAAAATATATGAACATACTTGTTTCAACCTTTTCTAAAATTCATTTTATGTATTACATAGTACACCATTTGTTTTGTAGAAAATGAAAGGTATAACCTTTTTCTGCTTGGTTAAATGTAATAAAATTTATTTCTATTTTTTTTCTTACAGCTAGTGCATTAAATTTTATGTTTTAAAAGAAAGATCAGAAACACGTGTAGCTGCAGGAGAAATTCAAATTAAGGGTATTTTTCTTGACGTAAAAATTAAACTATCTCTAAAATCAAATGTATATATGCATGTTGAACACAGGTAGACTTATTTAATGATCGACCTGCAGCATAACATCCGGGGTTACAATTTACGTGGAATTCTTTCTTAGGTAAGTACAATATATATATTCCATCTTGATACTTGTCAGGAATTAATGCTTTCATAGAACAAATGTTTAACTACACTGTAAAAATCTGATGTAAGACATTTCCGACATACGTCTTACTGTCTTATTTAATCATTAATTATTTTTAAGTTGAATTTTAGTAATACATACAAATGATAAAATGTGTAAAATGTTTTAAGCCTAAACATTTTGTTGAATGAGAAGAATACCTTAATAAAGTAAAGAAAAGTACACTTAGCGTACATTATTACACATCTTTTAATTGTTAAAAAAACATATTTGTTCCTCTAATTATGTCTAATTCCACAATGTTCGCAATCATATTCAATTTCAGTTTGTTGGGATGCAAGAGAAAAGGCCATCAGCAGTGCTTGTGTTGGTATTAGTATCTCTTACTTTTTGCCTTTGGCTCGGGGCCATTGTCACCCCCGGATGGTTAGTTATAAAATTGGAACATACAAAAGCACAACCTGTATATGTTCATAAGGCAAGATATTATATTGAATTGCTATAAGCTTACACAGGTATGTCTTTGAAACGCCTAGACTGTCTTATCATGTGATTCAGTCATTGGAGTGTATGTGATGTATACTTTCATTGTTTCTAACCAATGAAAATTGTCCTTACTTTCTTAGAATACTATTGCAACATATTACTCATAATACAATACTATTGTACAGATCACGAGATTGTTAAAGATACATCACAAGATTTTGAATATACATCATAAGATTTTGAATATAGAGCATAAGATACTGAATATGTATCGCAAGATTTTGAAGCATATGTGGCAAATCATATGAGAATCATATGTTTACACATATGAATATCATATGACTGTATTGACATATGATTCTCATAAGAAAGGCCCTGCATATGAGAATCATATGTATATTTTGATATTTGTCATATGAGAATCATATGAAACCATATTCACTAATTTGCCTTTGTTATACTCAGGTAAAAATCATATGAATATTTGACAGTGATCATATGAGAATCATATGAAACAGTGATCATATGAGAATCATATGAAGCAGTGTTCACTAATTTGCTCTTGGTATATGCAATTAAATTTGAAATTTCAATCATATATATAAATATTAATTTAATCGACACTATATGTACATGTATACACATGCATTAAGAAAATATTGTTATGGTCTTATCTTAATCCCAATGAATTCAACTCAAAATGGTACATGTAGATTAATTCCTTTTTGTGCTTATTGCCATACCTAGTATATCTTAAACCAAACGCGTAGAAGCAGAAAAACAAAAAGAAATCTTTCTCTATATGAGTATTACATCTCACCTCTATGCAGCAAAGTAACCTCTTCTCTTCCTGTATGACGCAAAGGAACCATTTCTTCTTCTACAAAACCTGAATGTATTTTAAAAAAATATTGATTTATTTTTAATGTTAAAACTTAAATAAATTATACAAAAAGGTAGGAGCTCCATGTGCGAAAATGGGTCCATCTCAAAATTAATCAATCAGTCTTAAACTATTTAAATGACCCAAAGTCATGATAGCTGCTAGCTTGTTTTATTTTTTTTAAATTCTAACAATTTTGTTTAAAATAAGAGTATTGAACAATTAAAATTATTGTCATGTTACAACCTTGCTATAAAAACATAACAGTGGACCACAAATGATTACATATATGTAGTTTGATTTGGAACATTATTTCAAAAGAATTTGTTAGCAATTACTTATGTTAAGTCTCTACTTTGAAATGATATGATTTAAGATCTGTTTTTCCGTAATGCATAATACTAATTACATAATTTTGAATCATACTCATATAAGTTTACATTATCTCTAAATACCCTTCAGCAGCTTTCATTATTTTTTTTTGACAAGCATAATGGAAAAAAAACTCGTAAACGAACTTTTTCAAAAGGCAACCTGTTTGAGGGATGGGTTGGGTTTGTTGTGCTGCATGTATATCAAATAAAAGAAATGGAAATGAAATTTATATTTAAAGAAAGGGGGTCAAGTAACTAAAAGTATATTATATAATGATAAAAGCACATTGCAAAAAGAAATATTTACATCATAAAATCTAGTTATTATTTTTGTCAAGAAATGACTTACCAATGTCACTTACAATTTATTCATAATGTTACAGGTTACGAAACATGACTCAAAAGAATGTGACCATTATCATAGACATAAATAAAAACGTTATTTATGTCTCTGCTGTCATTTTGGTGTTTGTCGAAGAGTGGATTTTATTTTAAATGCTGCTGAATGTTCACTCGGCTTGATAAGATGTCTATTCAAGTAATGATGTGAAAATGAATATCCATTGCCTTGATTCTGAATAATCATTCAGTATTTCAAGAATAAATGTTTTAGAAGATACATCTATTACGATTGTTTTGTTTCTAACAGTGATATATGCTTATGCATGTATTAGTTCTATCCAAACAAATCACTTTGATAAATAACATGCTTTTCTTCGTTGTTTCTAATATAACCCTCTTGTACCCCCTCTGTTGAACAGTAAACCTGAACCTCTGAATATACGGTAATAAACCTTATTAACAAAATCGATATTTATTCATTAATATTTACATTTCCGATGTCTTTGTCCGAGATAAAATTACAAATTGTAAATTAATGTACTTTAATTCCCCATCATTGTATTAGCGGGGTTCCAAAAAAAAAACCCACGTGCAGGATTGGCGATATCAAAGCATTTCAGAATAAGGAATAACTGTCAGATTTATTTCAATTTCATGACGATGATCAATCGATTGGCCGAAGGCGTTTATGCATAAAATTATCACGCAAGCCAATCGATTGATCACATGAAATCGAAAGGTAAGACAGTTATTCCTTAAACAAAACGTTTTGAATGTTTATCATGATATATTTATAGCCTAGCGTACATGTATATGTGACTTCCACTGTCCTCAGTACACATTTTTAATTGAAATTTAATCTATCATAATGTAAGATACTTACATGTATGATGCAAAATAAGAAGGATTATGTAATCATTTAAACCATAAGCATAAAATACATAAGTACAATTTCTTAAGCAAAGATTTATATGTGGGTATAAAAAATCGCCA
Organism: Saccostrea cuccullata; assembly: GCF_032062105.1. Taxonomy (NCBI): domain Eukaryota; kingdom Metazoa; phylum Mollusca; class Bivalvia; order Ostreida; family Ostreidae; genus Saccostrea; species Saccostrea cuccullata. The sequence continues at coordinate 23,899 of NW_026931233.1, read as the reverse complement.
ATGCGTTTGTTAAATGATCTGAAAACTACATGTACATTGCAACTACATGTGTATTTCCTTTTTGATGTAAATTAATTTAAAAAATTGTTTCAGATTGTGTAACTAATTTCTCAGGTAAATTCAAGAAAATTTACCCAAAAAAAAGATTTAGGAGGGATGATGGACAAAAAACCCAACAACAAATAAACAAGTTTTACTAACTGTCACATATGAAAATGTACCAACGGACATTTTGAAAATTCTTTGCATATTTTCAATTTAAAATTCTTACATTTGTTTTTAAGTTAATGAGTTGTCATATTTGCTTCAATCTGTCAGTTTTATTTATTTTTGAATATTTAATTATCTTAAATAGCCATGACAGATATGACCAGATGGACCGTGCTTTGTGTGACTTAATTATTGTTTATTTAAATCATAATCTACTTGTAAATCAAATTAACTCATGTCATATATTACTCAAACTTGTCAATTATCAACCAAGTGTATAAATACAAATTTTTGTTAACATTCGAGGGGTTGGAATAGGGACGCGCTTGTCCTTGATACTGTCCGACCCAACGAGAAATAAAGGTCTGCAAATCGTAAAGCGGCTTCATCTTCATTTACCAATAGTCCACCCTATAGTGGCTTTACCGACAAGCACACGCATCTAACGCGAGGGGGTGATATAACGATCGAATGCATGCTGACGAGGGCGAATGAGGACGAACCAAAAAAAAAGCAAAGTTATTAGATAGATCAGATAACATTGACAGGAATGTGAAATAAACGAAAAAGAAATCAGATCTGTTTTTCTTTTCCTCTATAAGATCTTTGACATATTGTAAATCATGCTTTAGTCGCTAGAATTTACGATTCGATAAACAATCTGCTCGCGAAAATTAAGTTCTAACCATTATTTTTATTTCTTAATGATATTAAGCATGAAAATTGAATTCGCGAAAATAAAGTTCCGCTTATAAATTTTTTTTTGATAAATATTATTTAGATTTTTTGATTGAATGAATGCTTTATATTTTATCTACAACCACTCTGTTTTTTAAGCTGGATAAATTACTCTTTTTTGCAACCTAGCAATCTGTTAGGGTAGTACTCGTAAACAGAAACAAAAATGGAGGAAAAACACTGCATGAGCAGTAATATCCAACAAGTCATACTGTTATATATTCCATTGATTGCACTTACATGTAATTCAATGCTTTGACTTTATCTCGTAAAGAACTAAATAGAGATTCTGAAAACATATACATGTATTTACTTTGAAGTTTGCAAAATAATTTACGAAATCTTTTCAGACTAAATATTCTCTAGAGATGGGCATCTTTTACGTCACTGTATGTGAGTCTGGAGCATGCGTACAAGAGGATTATGAGAAACTACCCCTAAAATTAAGAAACAGTATACGTAAGTCAACAATCGTTAAATTGAAGCCAGGCAATTTAAATTGCTTTGTGAAAGATTTACGACTAACATAATCAAATAAAGAGTATATTTCTTTCGCGTTTAAACTAGAATCTTTCATTCCTCCAACTTAATAAAAATAAATTTGACTCGAATGCATCAATTGGCAAAAGTCTATTTTGCATTATTTTTTAAAGAAAGTCTTTATTGTAAGGCTATAGTTAAGTAATTATAGATTGCAGTTAAGTGTGAATTTTTACGTTAAGTCACGATCTAGATTGACAGCTGTGCTCAAGGTAAATAGTACACGCCTCCTAACCGCTTTACAACTGGAACTTTCTTCTTATCCCTGACTGGTTGCTCGTGCAGACTATTTCCATGTCGATAATAATATGAGTTGACCAATCACGTAAATTGTTTACGCCGGATGCATCTGTCGAAAAAGATCGTGACGTAATGCAAAAACTTAACATTTAACTTATATTAATAATATTTCATTCCTTCTTTTAGCTGACCTGACGGAAATTAAGATTGAGGGCATTTCTGCTTTGGGTCTTTGTGTGACTGGCTTCTTTTTCCTGCTTTTAAACTTTGGAAATTCTTCCCGAGTCCTTACAGGGGGGATAAGTGTGCTTTTGGCCGGTAAGACAATGTCACTGCTAAGCTGAACGTCAATTCCAGTCGTAAATACATGCAAAAAATATAAATATAATACTGAGTTCCTGTTATCGAATTGAGGTTTTCTTTTATCAAGTATTTAACCATCTTTTTTTAAAGCTGTTGTTGAATTTGTTATGGCTAACCGAATGGTAAGGAAAGTTGAAGATGCCATCGATTTAATCTGGGATTATGATAGAATTTCAACGGATGGTTACTCCCCCATAATTTCTGCTGTTGGTACATCTTTCAGTCTCATTGTGTTGTACCGCTGTTGGGATTTGTACTCCAAAATTAGACGACAGCAAACCACAGACGGTCGAAAGCTGAAATTATGTACGATCTTCAATCCCAACAAGTTTACAATTCTGTGAAAAGGCCAAATTACAGAGATGCATCTTCCGTAACCTTAAACATATCATGTAAATGTAAATCCTACCAGTATATGCACGATGCTTGATTCAAATGTAAAATGTCACATTGTCCATATCTTTTATTTTGGCGTCATATTATTTAAAATATACTAAGTAACATATCAAAATATGCACATATAAAAATCTAATTAACATTGACATTTTGGTTTAATATTATAATGTTGAGTTCATTCATTTTATAGCTGTTTCAAAAATAAGACATATATAGGGGGTGTCGCCGCATCACAACTAAACTTCACGTTTTGTTGCCGCGTCACAACTGAACGTCACGTTTTGTCGCCGCGTCAAAACTAAACGTCACATTTTGAAGAATATATTTTGTAGGATGAAAGAGACAAACACTATAATATCTAAGAACGTGCCTACTATATATATAATTGGCCAATCATTTTTAAAGACAAAATTTACGTCATATTTAATGATAGTTAAAAATTAAATGACGGCATTGCTTTTTCTTCTTATTATAAACATTGTCTTTTACTCTGATGCATTGAACAAAGGAGGTGTAAAAGTATTGGGGGGGGGGGGGTCGCAACAAGCTGTAATGCATTTTGCATTTTTACATGAAAATGGGGAAATTACTAGTAGAGACAGTTTACTTTGATTATTCAGACTCGCAGTGAAAAGAATATATAAAAGTCGTGTTTAAAAATGGTTTCGGCGATTTTGGGAAGGTTGAATGGGTCATTGAATGATTAGCAGAAGACAGGAAGACCAAAAGATGAGAGGTCGGACGGAAACGTATAGGAGTATCTTGTGTCTGATGTTATCAAAAGACATGAGTTATCTGTTATAGAAAGGGATATGACAACTTTGTCTCGTGCACTGTTAAAGGAATATTGAGTGACAGAGGACTTAATTATAAAAGGAGTGACTCAAATGAGTTTACGATGGAACATACCAAGAATTCTTTTAAAATAACAAATTTATGAACGTGTTCGTGAATCTCAAATATTTTTTTATTGGGACACGTTTGAATGTTATTCTCTATTTGGAAGTTGATGGCTCGGTTGGGGGTAGTATTAAAACAAGCCATCAACTTCTCAGTAGAGAATAGTTTAAATGTATGACGGCGTGTATCCATTAAATGACGTTACTGTTATTCAGAGGTGGCGACTACTAAAATCTCACTTTGTATATAAATGTGATCTTTATAAATGTATTAATCACATGTTAAATTGAAAATTTTCAGGTCTGAATTGAAATAAATGTAGCTTTCATCATGCCATTTTGTATTTTGTCTTTAGTAGCAATTTTATTGAAGTTGCATTAATTTTGGTTGATTGATTGATTGTATCTATTGTTGAACGTCCCTCTCGAGAATTTTTCACTCATTTGGAGACGCCACCACATGCCGGTGGAGATTTTGTCTTAAACTAGTACTTTGGGCCATTGAGCAGGGAGGGATCTTTTTCGTGCCAGCACCTACTGCGACATGTGGCCTCGGTTTATACGTTCTCATCCGAAGGACCGGTGTCGCATAATATTTGGTCCGCCTCGTTTAAAGGTCCGGCCGGACCAAATACGATAACATATTTGGTCCGCCTGGCTCTATAAGAAAAGGTCCGCCCTCGGCCTTTTATACAAATTGTATGTATGTGGTTCATTCGATATTAATTGAAAAATTATTCTTTTATAATTAATTAAGGATATAGAGTCGTACTAATAGCTAGTGTTTTCTCCCAAGAAAATGTATTAAACAATAAGTAAGAAATCGAAATTAATACATAAATAAAGGAGTGTATAGATTTATTGATCGGGTTTCCTAGATAGGACATGCTTCTCTTGTCGTTTAAATTAATACACTAATGTCAACATTATCATTAAAAAAAATTTAAGAATAAAAATGTACATACATTTACCTTCACCGCCTTGTTTACTGGCAGATTAATCAGTATTGAATGAACAGATAAATGTTCGTAAGTCCAACACGAATCATTTAGTTACACCCTCTTTCCTATAAACATGATAAACGTTTGACTAATCCACTCACAAAAAACTGAAGTTCATATCTTTCAAAATATATTTCTTTATAGTATTGATAAAAGAAATCTGTCATTCTTTAAGTTTAATATTGTTGTAAATAACTGGAGGGTCACTAGCTGTGACAGGGGCTTATGTCACGATGTACTACCCTACACCCCTTATAGTAAAAACAACATGCCTACGGATTGGGCAGTTGGGGGTTAGCCTATAATTGTTTCGTTTGAGAAAACCTAGAGTACCATATCCCCTGTGTTTTTTTTTTATAAGTTAACACTGTTTCTTATCTATTCAAAGGCTTATTATCATATCTACTAGATCTCTGCATTTCATTTCCTGAATTTAACATTGCCGACAATTTTTGTTATTATTTCGGAATCCGACAATTTTATTTTCATATTTCTTTTTTTTTCACATTTTCGGATTTTTTTAGGATACCTTTACGGCAATTAAAGTTAAACATTTAAAATTGTTTACTTCTAGTAGTAGTAGTAGAAGAAGTAAAGTTTCTTTGACAGCTAAGAGCAAAGTCTTTTATTTGAATAAATTATCTAAAATATTTTACCTTAAGGATTTTTATAACGGATGCATGAATTCTTTTTTCATTTACGAAAAAGTACTGACATGAATTTGACAAATGTCGGTGATAAAAACTTTTAAAAAATGTAAAAACTTAAAAATGTCGGAAATGAAAAGTTCAGAAAATTCCGGAAATGAAATGCGGCCTACTAAATATTACTCCGGGACAAGGTAAATGTGCATTAATTGGCGAAATCAAACAAAATTAAGTCGATAAACTGCTGGATTTATAAATGCCATTATTTTTCATATTTAATATACATGTCGCTCATATAAAATCTCTGTGCTCTACATTTATGATATATGATTTATACTTATGTCTCTCGGTTTCGGTTTCAATAAAAATCCGAAAATTTTATACCCCCTCCTTAATGTTTTTTTTTTGGGGGGGGGGGGTAATGGAGTGTAGTAAAATCACGCAGATACCTGTCAAAAAAGTTTAAAGTTTTAAAGTATACCGATATTGTACATATAAAGATTTTGAGTTTAAAGACACACAATTTCAGAAAAGAACGAATGTACTTATGGGCCCTGGTAAAATGTGAAAAAATAAACAAAGTTAGCAAAATCTGCATATCAAATCATTAATTGATATCTAAACCATACGATTCAACAATTTTTTACGCTGAAATTCACGAAATATAAACAACAAAACCATACAATGTGGTAGGGGTCAGCCGACTTTTGTAATCTTCTATTAATAGTAAATCGAGAACGGTCATTCATTTCAAAGTTTCTGTTTACAATGAGCCTAACTTTGTACAAACTTGTGTGAATGGCAAAAGACGTATAATACATTTTTAAAGCTTGTGTGAAAGTAGGAAATTTGCACACTATTAGGCTGGTACTTAAAATATTAATTAAGGAAGTTATAAACACTGTACACTAAAAAAGTTTTAATCTCTAGTTTTCAACTTACGAAAATAAACCCTGTCCAAAAATTTTCCCTTTCTAAAATAAAAATATTTAAAATACCAAAAAAAGTCCCTTTATGACATAAAGATATCTGAAATACAGAGGGCAACCTTTTCTGATAACTGCGTTTTAAGGTCCGCCCTGTCTATTTTTCTAGTTTTCAAGCTACAAAAATAAACCCTGTCCAAAAATTTCTCTTTATGACATGAATATATCTGAAATACAGAGGGCGGACCTTTTCTGATAACTGCGTTTTAAGGTCCGCCCTGTCTATTTTTCTAGTTTCAAGCTACGAAAAAATAAACCCTGTCCAAAAATTTTTCCTTTCTAATATAAAAATATCTGAAATACAGAGGACGGACCTTTTCTGATAACCGCGTTTAAAGGTCCGCCCTGTCTATTTTTCTAGTTTTCAAGCTACGAAAATAAACCCTGTCCAAAAATTTTCCCTTTCTAACATAAAAATATCTGAAATACAGAGGGCGAACCTTTTCTGATAACTGCGTTTTAAGGTCCGCCCTGTCTATTTTTCTAGTTTCAAGCTACGGAAATAAACCCTGTCCAAAAATTTTCCCTTTCTAATATAAAAATATCTGAAATACAGAGGGCAGACCTTTTCTGATAACCGCGTTTAAAGGTCCGCCCTGTCTATTTTTCTAGTTTTCAAGCTACGAAAATAAACCCTGTCCAAAAATTTTCCCTTTCTAACATAAAAATATCTGAAATACAGAGGGCGGACCTTTTCTGATAACTGCGTTTTAAGGTCCGCCCTTTTTTTTTTTCTAGTTTTCAAGCTACAAAAATAAACCCTGTCCAAAAAGCCCCTTTATGACATGAATATATCTGAAATACAGAGGGCGGACCTTTTCTGATAACTGCGTTTTAAGGTCCGCCCTGTCTCTTTCTCTAGTTTTTTAAGCTACGAAATAAACCCTGTCCAAAAAAGCCCCTTTATGACATGAATATATCTGAAATACAGAGGGCAGCCTTTTCTGATAACTGCGTTTTAAGGTCCGCCCTGTCTATTTTTCTAGTTTCAAGCTACGAAAATAAACCCTGTCCAAAAAATTTCCCTTTCTAATATAAAAATATCTGAAATACAGAGGGCGGACCTTTGCTGATAACTGCGTTTTAAGGTCCGCCCTGTCTATTTTTCTAGTTTTCAAGCTTCAAAAATAAACCCTGTCCAAAAATTTCTCTTTATGACATGAATATATCTGAAATACAGAGGGCGGACCTTTTCTGGTAACTGCGTTTTAAGGTCCGCCCTATTCCCTTTTTTATTTTTTTTTTATGCTTCAGTAAAGAAGCATATCTAAAAATTCGATTTTTAAACATGAAATATCCGGAAAAAAGAGAGGGCGGACCTTTTCTGTTAACAGCGTTATAATGTCCGCCCTCCATTTTTCTCTTTTGTAAATAAGGGAGAGATGTACATGTACCCCGCCCATACTTTTTGCTGTGCAATAGGAAAGTAAATAAATATAGAGGCGGACCTTATCTGATAACTGTGTTTTAAGGTCCGCCCTATTCCCTTTTAATTTTTTTATGCTTCAGTAAAGAAGCATATCTAAAAATTCCTTTTTTAAACTTGAAGATATCCGGCAAAAAACAGAGGGCAGATCTTTTCTGATAACTGCGTTTTTTTTTTTTTTTTTTTTTTTTTTTTTTTGCAATTATTTATGCTACAGTAGAGAACTATATAGAAAAAAAAATCCCTTTTTGAAACATGAAGATAGCTGAAATATAGAGGGCGGACCTTTTCTGATAACTGCCTTTTAAGGTCCGCCCTTTTCTTTTTTTTACTCAAGCCCTAGAGGGGCTTGAGTTATCTAAAACGATGCTAGGTCATCGAATTACTCAGTTTAAAATTACAAAAATATATTAATTTTGTATATAAAAATATTTCTAGAAACAAAAATGAAGCTTATCTTGAAAACGTTTGTATATTCAAAGATATTAAGTGTTAAATAGCGGATTATTTTCTATAGCGAATGAACAATGAGTGAAGCGTCGCAGCCGCAACAGTTTCTATACAGAGATTTCACGCTTTCCTTTGCGTATGAATCCCAGGTAACTTTTTACAGTCGCCGACAAAGCATCCTTGGACGAGTCCACTGCAGACTCTGAAAGGTGATGCAGGTTACCCCATCGTTAACAAATTCTACAATGCATGGCCAGAAAATGTATGGCTGTACCCCCCAACTGAAATTGCTTTTCACGGGCCTGCAAATGATGTGTAATTTGAGAGACAGTAAAATAAAAGCACAAAATCAATGTTAAATTCTCGTATTAAGCTTTGGTACCGGAAATTATATACTTCTTTTGGTTCGTACCGAATATGCATTGGACATGCCGCTCAGATAGATGAACCCCATCGTCTCAAGCCACGGTCCGCAGTAGGAGAGGATCGTACATTTTGTCCGTGGTTTGCAACGATGGATGAACCCGTAGTCACGTGGATTTTTTGGAGCCTGGAGCCCCCCCCCCCCCTTTCACTTTGAAAAACTTTTCTACAGGCTTTTAGCAAGCTATCTTAATTGATGTATGTATTGAATGAGATGTACATCATTAAGCAAAAAATACAAAAACGTATATAGTTTGAAGTACATGTATACTAAATGTCTACATAAAAAATATTTCATTAAGAAACGGAAACGTTACTATGCTCTATAAAATATTCCTGGAAGTGTGTCACGTAAATTCATCTTAAAAAGTAATCAAGTACGATTAATAATGTTTTTTTTTCTAATAGAATTCAATATATGAATGTTGTTTCATGTATACAATCATGTAGTTTATTCAACAGAGGATTGCATGAACTCAATATATAGCCCTCATCTTAAAACCATTTCAGGATATAACGATACTTCTTAATTGACTTTCTACAGCTTGAGTATTTCTGACGTTTTGTCAGTATATACTTGTTTTTATTTTTTATGTTTCAGTAAAGAAGCATATCTAAAAATTCGATTTTTAAACATGATGATATCAGAAAAAGAGATGGCGGACCTTTTCTGATAACTGCGTTTTAAGGTCCGCCCTGCCATTTTCTCCTTGTTAATGTAAGAGGGAGAGAAAAAAATGTACCCCGTCCATAATTTTTGCTGTGCAATAGGAAAATATCTGATATACAGAGGGCGGACCTTTTCTGATAACTGCATTTTAAGGTCCGCCCTACCATTTTCTCTTTTGTTAATGAAAGATGTACACCGTCCAAAATTAAAGTTTTGCTGTGAAATTTTTATCTGTGCTGTTGTACACAATCAAAGCACAGAGATTTTTCTTGGAATTTTACAAGAATTTTATCAATTGATATCTTTTCAAAAGCCCCTGGAAATGCATGCTGATTTTTTTGTCTGTCAACATCTGATGACGCGATAATCTTAAATTAAGGTCTTCAATCTCTAATAGGAAGAAATTCAATGAAATTGAAAGCATCACAGATATGTAGGCATTGAATACTCAGTTTATTTAGACATACTTCCCATTTATTACTATTAGTATGTTTATTGGGATGTGTCCTAATTCATGACCTTGAATTTTGGTAAGAGTTGTCTCCCCTTTTTTAATTAATAAAAAAAAATCAATTAAAAAAAAAATTTAGCTGGTAAAAAAATTATTTTTAATTATCATTCTATCCTTAAGAATATCTCGAAAATCTCTCAGTAGGTAAGGTACGTTGCATATGTCCTTAAACATAAGAAGGGGTGTGGTCATGTTACAACGTACATGTATCTGATGTATGTCTTTGACAGTGACAGGGGGATCAATTTATCTGAGAAAACTTGACAATAAAAAAACGGGGAAAGAATATTGTCCAAATTCCAAAATCCTATTTTGGAGAGAGAGAAAGAGGTTCAACTTCTTTCATTCAAACATTACCCTCATTATTACAGCCTTGTTCGTGTTCATTTACTTTGTATTTGATACGCGATGAGCAGATGGAAAGAATAAAGGGGGTTATCCCCCCCATTCACTTCATTGCCCGAGGTGCTTGTATTATCTTTTTTAAAATTATATTATTATATATTTACAGTGTAAAAGTTATTAATTATTGCAGGAGGGGCACAGTTATAAAATTAAAAAAAACTTGATACACAACAAATGAAGAGGGTCAAGTGATCCCATGATGGATCGAACTGTAAACACGTACACGTGTATGTACAAGAATGGATTAGATCAAAACTTTAATGCTGATGTATACTGTAGTTATGTTTTCTTCCTTTAGTCTGTAACGGACCGGAACATTACAATCATTTATTACACACTTAGTAATAAATACAGGTTTTTTGCATATGCGATATGGCTGACGTCACAATAGCCGTATCAACCCAGCAGGGCTGATATGGATTTGCGGGGCTGATATCCGTATCAGCCCTGCAAATCCATATCAGCCCTGCAGGGCTGATACGGCTATTGTGACGTCAATATCACACCCTTAGTAAATTAAACCACAAAACAGTACTTGTGATCATACACAATTGTTGGTGCGTTCATATTCTCTTAATTTTAACTTTTTGAAAATAAGGTTAATCTTAATTTACAAATACATGTAATACTATAGAATATTTTCAAATGACGGATCAAGTGCATTGAAATAAAAGTAGAAACAAACCCAAATCTTATGAGACATTAGACTATGTACATGTATGTAAGAAGATTTACTTACTTTCTTCTCAACTGAATGTGTTCTGTATTTTATTACTAAGTATGTAATAAATATAATAAAACATACCCTTTTCCACATCACATCCTGTATCAGCCCTCGACCAATATCAGCCCTCGGGCCTTCGGCCCTCTGGCTGATATTGGTGTCTCGGGCTGATACAGGATGTGATATGGAAAAGGGTATGTATTATTCTCTATATATTTTGTTTTGTTGTAAATGTAAATAAAGATCGAATTCAAGGTTAGGTTATATTTTACACAATCAACAAATAAAGGACCAAAATATGATTATAAAAGGGAAAAAAGGTATACTTGTGAAGACTACAAACTACTGTAAACCAGAGAATTACATGATTGTACTCTTATCGGTATGAAACGCTACACTTGGATGAGAAATTTCTGTAAAGTCATATAGGGTGTTTTTTTTAATAAGTTCAGAGAAACTATTATTAAAAAGATCTTTCTGTTTGTTTTTGTACTTTATGATATGACCGCTGTATTTCATTTCCGGAATCGGCATAGCATTTCCTATATTTTTTTAATTTTATTTCCGACAAATTCTCTTTTCTTGGCCGACATTTATTATTTCCTTTCATTTCCGGAATTTCTGCTAGGTGTCTCTCCGACAATTTAATGTTTACTAAGTATGTAAGAATGGAATTTTGAAAGATCATATTGCACACAACTTGTTTAAGATACTAACAAAATATACTCAGTATTACAAAATCTGTGTATTTAAACAATTGAACATGTAGCACTAAATCTAGTTAAAAGAGTTCAAAGAGCATGTAATCTTTTCATCATATTTAATGTTCACTAAATTAAATGTCAAAGACTGCTTCGAACTTATGTCCAAGACATTTAATATACTATACAGAGTGTAATTAATTCTTTAAAATTTTTAATTACCGAAAAGTACTCCCTGAAAAATGTCGGAGATGAAAACTTTAAAACGTCGGAACTGAAAGCTAGAAAATGTTAGAAACAAAAATTGAAACTTTTAAAAGGGACCTTTTTGAAATCCGGAAAAAGCATAATGAAATAAATAATATAATAAATAATAATGAGAGGATAATGAAAATTATACATCTTAATGATAATCAATCGCGTTTCATAGATTGCAGAGATTAAAAACAATGAACGATTTTTATCGACTCGGTATTTAAATATAAGACACAGTTAAAAGTCAATTTAACTATAGAAACAAGAGGATATTTAAGTTCATAATCGAATTGAAATTTTATTTTGAACTTAAATATCAAGTCTCATGTAAATCTACGCTCATTCATTTCGTATTCTTATTTTTTAGCTCAGATACGCCACATTTAATTAGCTTTGAATATTCAAAAAAGACAATATATAATTATGATTATTATAAATGTCACAGGTTTGAAGTGTACGCATGAATATTTCCTTGACATTATTTATGAATAAAAAAAATCCAAACGTATTGATATATCAAGGTAAGTCATGACCATTAAGTTCTCAAACCATTCAATTACAGCGCCATCTGCCACGGGCTCTATCTGCAGGTACCTGTCAGGTAAACAAATACGTCACACCCCCATTGTTTTAATAGCTATACACACTGACAGATTTCACACCTTTAATCGAACTAATTTACACAAGACTGTTCTAGAGAAAAACAAACACTTGCACAACAATTGTGCCATTATTTTATTTTTTTAATCAACAGCAATGCTTAAAGCAAACTGAACGAGGAGTAGATTCTTGTCCTAGATATATGTTGTACAAAACATAAAACACAACAGGGTAAACCCTTCTTTCATTATATATAGTTTAAACAAAATAGCTTTACATTTCATATGTTTAAGTCAAAATTAAAACGTTTTTTCACCACCCGGACCATAAAACGTAGGCGGACCATTCCTTATACGGGCCGGACCATTTCTTATAAAAGGCGGACCAAATATGTTATCGTATTTGGTCCGGCCGGACCTTTAAACGAGGCGGACCAAATATTATGCGACACCGGTCTCCATGTCCCACACTGGATTTTGAACCCGTGACGTAAGGATCAACTTCCTACTCCGCGACAGTAGAGTAGACACTCTAACCACTGCGCGAAGGTTAGCATGTTTGATTTGGAGAACAAATATTCCTGTATAATTGCGTTTTATAAGATAAATATTTCAGTTTTTTTCATCTTTGAAATTTTAATTTTTTTCTTCTTACTTTACTTTATTCTTGATTTGCACGATACCCTGTATACTCAAATGACCTGGACCCTGTCTTTCAAACGTTTCCTAAGATATGTCGTAAGACATAACTCAAGATATGCCAAAGTCATAACCTACATGTACGAAGTTCTTAAGATATGTCACAGCTGCTTCACAAAAGAATCTTATCTTAAGTCATTTCTTAAGTTGTGCTATGGAGGCATATTTCTGGCCCCTACATGCAAGATAAATTATGTTAACATGCAACATATTTATGTCAACATGCAAATTAATTCTATTGACATGCAAGTTACCAATCTTATAAGAAAATATAATTTAAATATGGTTAAATTTACTTTCTAACGCTTGTATCTGACATTGTGGTTGCAAGATGCAAAGTAATAATGTAGACATGCGACTTATTAAGTTCAATATGCAACATAATTATGCCAACATGCGACTTATTTATGTCAACATACAAGATCATTATATTAACATGCAAGATATGTATGTTGATATGTAACTTATTATCTTGCATGTTCACATAAATATCTTTTATGTATAAAATGTAACTTGCATGTTCACATAAATAAGACGCATGTTGACATGAATAAGTAGCATGTTAACATAATTATCTTGCAGGTAAACATAAATAACTTGCATGTCTACATAATTATCTAGCATGTTAACATTAGTATCTTGATGTTAACATAAATATCTTGCATCTACGATGTCAGTGACCAGTGTGAGAACGGAATTTTACCCATTTTAAAACCAGTTTCTCTTAAAAGATTAGTAACTTGCATGTCAACATAATTATCTTGCATGTTGACCTAATTTTCTTGCAAGTTGACATAATTTTCTTGCATGTTGACATAATTTTCTTGCATGTTAACATAATTTATCTTGCATTTAGGGGGCAGAAATATGCCACCATAGTAATAATTTTTAAGTTTGTTTTAAAAAATGCGTGCATACTGGTTTTCGTCAGTTGGAGAAAAACGACCACGGCGCTCAAATCACTGACTCTCTCGTGATTTCAGCAAATTGAATCATAAAAATCTGAGATTTATGTGCTGTAGTGTAAATTTTGGTCGAACAGAACCACTGATCTATGAAGTCTTTAATATTGTAAACGTCCCTGTGGATAAAGTAAATGAAATATTTTCCCATCAATTATTTACATTTCAGCATATCTATTAAATGATGCTTAAAATTATTCTAAAAGTAGATTTAAACTTTATGTACATGAAACTTTCGATAAATATAGTTAGGAACTAAGAGAATCATAATTGAGATTTGGAATGCATGTTTTATTTAAATTTTCACATTCAAGCACATTTTAATTCTCGCATAGTCTTAAATTACATTGTACTATATTTTTTTCTTCTTTTCGCTACATATTTTATTAAATCGGTTGAACCATATCTAATGTGTAAATAGCTTGTTTGTACACAAACAGAAAAACAAACAAACAAAACTATGCTATCAATTTCTTTTTATTCAAATGCTGAAAACAATCAGAACATTTCATAAAGGCAGAATAAAACCCAAAACGCGTTTTCTTTGGCCTAACTTGATGAACAGTGCCAGGTAGTCATCCAAGCAGAACGAGACCTTACCTGTGGCTGTCCAATAAGTTAACAATGGACGTGTTCGACAGTGGTGAAATGTTTTAAGTAAGTTATAAGCCTCAAACTGACCATTATGTCAGATATTAGACTTTCCTCGGCGCTAACGCGCCTCGGGTCGTCTAATACCTGACATAATGGACAGTTTTCGGCTTATAACCATTACATATAAGTGACTCGTGAACTAATAAAATTATTCGTTATCAATACATGTAAAGAAAAGGGTATACATATTATATCATCTTAAGAGCCAGTCCGCGAGAAAACCATGCAAAATTCAAAAAATCGTCCAAATGGAAGGTTGCAACTTGGGAATTTTAAGTGGCTTAAAATTTTCTACTTAAAGGTAGAAGTCAGAATATCCACCAAAAAATGTCGAACCCTGCATCTATTTTTAGTAACAGCTCATTTGCATATTTATCGAAAATTACACAAGATTTAATGGAAAATGTATACAAACTGATCAAGTCAAAAAGTTACCATTTGTCATCAGTTTACTTTCAAATTTTGTTTTATTTTCAAAGTCATGGTCCAATTAACACAATTAATGAGGAAAAACTTAATTCAAATAAATATTTTATTTTTGGCATATCTATTTATAGATCCTAAATAAATGAGTATCATTTTTTAGCCATTTTTAGATGCTCATTTCTCTCAAGACCAAGGTCGAAATTAAATTAAATTAATTGTTACTTTAAGAATGATCTAAGGTCTACTCTGCATTAAAATATTGAGCTTGGGAAATAATATCTACATGATGTAAATTAACTTTGAAATACCATATTTTGCTACAATTTCACATATTTTAAATAACAGACTTTTACCATATTTTTGGATTATTTCTATGATATTTAAATGAAAAAAGAAGATTCTTAATCTAATATATTTTTTAGAAGAGGAATAACTGATTTGAATACTTCATATAACTTTCTTTTGCTTATTTTAGCCCCTTGTTACCAATTTGCTGGAGTTAAATTGTTATCTCCCCTTGTTGGAACTCTTTTGTATTATTGGGTAAAAAGTGACAGGTATGTCAATATAGAAAGAAGTCATGTATGAGCATTTTTTCTTTACCTAGGGAGTTGTTGTGGAGCATTATTGCTCTATGAAAGAGGAAAAAATTATTTTAAAATATTTGAATGTAAGAAAGAAACAACAACTTAGCTTGAATAAACAAATAACAGGCCCAGAGGAAGCAATTTCAGTGTGGGGGAGGGGGGACAACCTACATTATCAACTACCAAGAATTCCATAGAAAGTAAAAAAAAAAAATAAAAGGTCATCAGATGTTTTTTTTTTTTATTTTGGGCATTATACATATAGTAGCTATGTTTTCTATAGGGTTCTGTCCTCGGGGAATCTACATGTATTTCATGGTAATTAACAGTTACAAAATTTTTCCTAACAAGTACATGTAATTGAATAGGAAATTAAATCAAACAGTAACATATTTTTAATCAAAATATACATTTGATATTTTGTTTAAGGCACCTGGCCCCGTTCAAGTTTAAGATCATTTTATTCACTCAAACCATTTCAGGTCAATGAGGACAATGAAGAATATATTTACAACATATAAATTCAGGTCAGAGGTACAAGTATATGATATACATAATCAAAATATGAAAAGGAAAAGAAAAACACATATGAAACATGTAATAATGAAATAAGCGAGGGGAAAATCATGGAGGACTCACTAACTAAAGTCATATATTTTCAATATAAACGTACGTATTTTTCTTAGTGTCTTAGCAACTTGTTTTGTCATCAGTTGAGAAAATATAAGAATACAAACCGGTACCAGTATTTGATTGCATACTCTACAAATTCAAAAATAATTTGTATTTTCAATCTACATGTAAATTGTTTATGTTTCATAAATTTAGTGTGTTTTTGAGTTAACCAAACACCGTCATTCCTAGGCATATTTTTAATTTTACATTACATTGTATATGTGTTACGTAACATTCGTATATTGATAAAGTTAGTCTGAGATCTCCCATTAAAAACCATCAGCTCAAAAGGAGATGCCACCGATTTAGGTACGTCATCGATATAGGACCCTCCACGATAAATATTGACAAAATTATTCGGGGGAGGGTACTATCCCCCCCCCCCAAAGAAAACATGAGTCGTTACTGCACCCAAAACTTTGCTAGTTTGCAGTACAAAGTGGTAAAAATTTAAAACTGGCGACAAACATGATAAAAGACTGAATTCATATTCAGTCATTTAGGGTATTTCGAATCACCCCGCATTTCGCGACACTCGGTAATTTACCTTAATTAATTCGTTAATTTGCTACCCTTCTCGTATAAAATTTACGTGTTTAAACGTTGCAGAATATTTCTCAGCGATGTTGTGGCGTTGTTGGTTGATGAAATCTAGCATAATAGGAATTGATAGAACGGCAATTTTTTGAGCTTTCATGAGCATTAATAATTCTTTAATACATCTCATGATCTCAAAAATGTATATGTTACACCCGCATTTGTAGCCCCCTACAGTTTAGGGTATTTCGAATCACGTACATGTATCATGTGCATGACCGCAACTGAAGAAATTGCACACCTGCCTACTTGTTATATGCCCGATATTTTTTTATAAAATCGGTTTTCTTTACATGCAAGTGACCTATGAAAATTATGAAATGGAAAAGCTGTGAAGAGTTAATGAGTAGCTTGACCAGTGTTGATCCTTTAATCATACATGCATGTGTAAATATGGACTTGCACGCATATATACATACACATGTACATGTACACATATATGTACACTGTGCATGCATGCAGTGATTTATGTCATATTTAATAATTGTGATACATATATCTAAACAGGAGCTAGTTATTATTCCTTTTCACACATTTCTTTTATTATCATCATCAATACATGTATATCATCGTATATATGATCTTTTCTTTTTTTTTTTTTTTTTTGGTAGCCGATTCGTAGAATTATGATATTTTCAATGTTAATTGTTTTGCAGCGAAAAAAAATCACAGGGGCAAAAAAGTGACATAATTATATTTACAGGACAACAATTTACAGTCATGTAATTTCTTAAACCCCTATTTTCTTGGTAATAATTGCTTTTCTGCATGATCCGCTTCTGAAAAGATGTTTTATAGTGCGAATAAAGAGGGGGTGTTGATAACTTTTAAATAAACAAGAACAATGAAGAAAATTTTAATTCTTTTTATTCTTGGAGCATTTTATAAACAATACTAACTAGTTCATCAAATATGATGATGTTTTCTGACCGTTTTCATCACCCATTTACCTGGTGATTCGAAATACCCGGAAGTGATGCTAAAACGAGGAACGGAAAACCGAAAGAAAAAATTTTTTTTTATAGATTAAATCACCTTAAATACACAAATTTATAAACAATATATATTTTATAAATTCAATCCCCCATTATTAAATTCAATTTGATTTATTCATAATCATAAAATCTCTTATGCACGAAAATTGCAGTCATAGCAGTGACGGAGAAACGATTTTGAAAGGGTTGGGGGGGGGGGGGGGGTTAAAATTAAACTTACCTGAAAAGAATTTGCCAATTGAAAAAAAAGACAATTGTTTGATTCGGAAGGTGGGATAAAAGTAAACTCCAGCATCTTTCATTTTCTTAAACTCCTTTATAGAGTTTTTTGTATAACATCTCCTGTCAGTATTTTTATAATTTGGCAGAAAGCAAACAACTTACAGAAGGCTCATATTTTATGTTCAAGTCTCAAAAATTATATGAATGATACTGAAATAGAGTCCGTTTGAATTTAAATACTTGTAATTTCACTTTTATTAATTAAAAAGAAAGTAACTTACAAAATGTTAGGAACATATATATTCATATGATTGTTGAAAAAAAAATAAGCCAATGCAATCTATTATGCTTTTTTTTTTTCATTTCTAAACAATTAGCAAAATACTAATCCTCATAAAGGGGGTAATTTCTGACAATTTAGTTTTATTTAATTTTAATATTTTTCAATCTTAGTTATTATTTCAAAGAAAATTGTTACATGTTTCAATATCTAACAACAATTGCTTATAATTTAAAGTACTACATTTGACTTTGTAACCCATTTGAATTGGAGCAATTTTTTCGAAAATTGGCAATTTGTAAATCCCCATATCACAATTATTTATTATTTCCCAAGCTCAATATTTTGCAAAGATAATGTTAAGAGTTATATTTGTAAAAAAAATCAAAAAAATTGATTTCAAAGATTGGTCTTGGGAGATTTGGGGCATTAAATTTGTAATACTTTTGGCAATTCTTGAAAATTGGCATCATGCCAATTTTCAAGAGTTGTCTGCCCTTTGATATATTGCATATTTGATTATGATAAATGTCAATTTTGAAAGAACACAGTCTTATGTTACTTAAAAATACCTTAATGGAAATGCAAATTTAATTCTGAGTAAAATAAATCAAATGTGAATTTTACCAATTTTCTTGAATTTTTAAGTGCATTTGCACTTAAAAGTGCAAAAAGGAGGTGGCGCTGCCTACGGCTGCCATGTTGAATGATGGGAATTTTTTGGTCATTCTTTAATAACATATTATAAAGTCTAACTACCCACCAAATTTCATTAAGATATGACAACCTTCGATTTGGACAGTTCTGCATGGTTTTCTCGCGGACTGGCTCTTAATGTACATGTACGAGGGGTGTTAGAAAAGTTCGCGGACAAGTTCTATTGTGAGCGCGCTACATGTATTTCCAGGAAACCGGTCAAACTTTCCAGATAAAATCTTTACCTTTCTTCCAATAAATATACAAGAATTTGGTGCTCCCCGATGATTATTGAAAAATATACAGCTTTTTTATTTTGATAAAACTTGCTTCACGGAGCATGCTACATTTTGGCACGTTTACATCACAAAGACTCTTTATTAAAATTAAAAATTGCACAATTGTACCGCAAAGAGTTTTTTGATATTTTACCTGCAGCTAAAGTATTCATGAAACGTCACTGGGAGAAATTTTGAACTAAATTGGAGCGTATATGACTGTTTTATAGCCGTTTATAACTGATCAACGCTTAAAAACACAGCAAAAAATCGGAACGTCATTGAGCGTCATGGAGCACTGCACTACGTAAACATTATGTATGCAGACTGGAAAGTGTCTAAAAAGAGATTAAAATGTTCAAGATGTTGCTGGGAATTTCCTACACCTACAAAGGACAAGTTTTCAAATGGTTGTAGCTTCATAAGAATGGAAGGATTAACATTCTGAATGATTAACTCTATCGATATTTCAATACCCCCGTATCGCAAGGACGTTGCGTTGCGCCTATATGGTTTTGCATAGTTTCCATACCTGATCGATTAACTGCATAGACTTTTTTAAAGATCTCAATAATATCCGAATCAGTACAAAAGACATTAAATAGAAGAAAAATAACATGTATTGATATAGATATTCAATTCTATAGTAGAAAAAAGATAAGAAAAATCTGAAGAAATGAAAGATTTATAGAACTGCGACAAAGCTTAACCGGTTGAAATCTGGTTGTCACGTCGCCTTACGTCAAGTGATTGCTCCGTGAATCCCATGACCTCATAGTAAAAATCGTTGTAAATTTTCAAAGTTGTAGTAAATGGATCTGATTTTTTACATACCAATAAACAAAAGATAGCAATTTGATTAGATATAGGTCACACTTCACAGTACACAACAAATTTTCCGTAATTCAATGTGTCCGCGAACTTTTCTAACAACCCTCGTATATGTTTTAATGGATATCAAACAGTTAAATCGATATTCAAACTGTTGATGCATATAAAATAAATATATAAATACATGTATAAATATGGAAGATTATTTCGTAATAAATTAACACTGTTAGAATTTTTTTAAATAATAAAACAATGTTCCGGAAAATATAATAAGAGAGGGAAGTCTCGCTATGAATGGGGGAAGGCTGGCTATAAAGTGAGCCTTCCCCCGCGGAAGAACGGCTATATAGTGAAACTTCCCTGGGGGAAGTCTCACTATATAGCCATTCTTCCGGGGGGAAGGCTCACTATACAAGACACAAGATACAAGATTTTATTAATCCAATTTGGGCCCCCGGAGGAGCAAAAAGATTTACAAATAGAAGGAGAAGGATCCAAATGATAGAACACGCATGATGATGATATTACAAATAGAGCCATTGGTAAAAAAAATATATATAAGAGATATACTGAATTTACATACATGTATTGTATTGTATTGTATGTTACATATAATTTTTATGCTTATCACAATATCTTCAATTAAGGTAAATTAATAAGAAATTCAGCAAGTGATATAAGGATGTCTGGGTCTTCATTATTCATGAGCCAATAAAATTGATTATCATAAGATAGAGACTGCACATTTTTACATTTAATTTTACAAATATTTATGAGTTCAAGTCTTTGTACATTAAGATGAGGACATACAAGGAGAAAATGAATTTCATCCTGAATCTCGTTGTGATGACAAAGTGAACAAATTCGTTCCTCTTTAGGTATTTTTTGGTAACGTCCAATTTCATTTTTAAGCCTGTGAGCTGATATTCTTAACTTTGTTAAAACTGATCTATGTTGATTGTTTGTAAGAATATATACTCACTATATAGTAGGCCTTCCGAGGGAAGCCTCACTATGGGGGAAGTCTCACTATACGACACTGGATCTTGCCATAATGATGTTGCATCTTGCACCTACGATACGATGTCAGATACGGGCGTCAGCACGGGATTTTAAGCATATTAAAATCGGATTCTCATACAGGATTTGTAACTTGCATGTCAACATAATTGTCTTGCATTTTGACATAATTATCTTGCGTTTGACATAATTCTCTTGCATGCTGACATAATTTATCTTGCATGTAGAAGGTAGAAATATGCCACCATAGACTGTGCTTTGTGTGTAAGAAGTAGATTGTAAGAGTTATAGTTCTTACCGTGGTTGCAAATCAACATTCATGATGGTACAATCAGCCTTGTTCTGCATATATGTGAAAGCTATTGTAAATGCCTACTTTATTTTATAAGTTTAAAAACAGATTGCGGATCGAAATATAATCGTCGAAAAGCGGGTTCAATAATTTCAATAAATGGGGGTTGGGGTTGGGGGGAAGGGGGGTGGGGGTGGGGTAGGGGGTTAATGGCTGAAATCAACCTTAAGTTTATGGACTTAAAAAAAACAAACATAAAAAAGGGGATAAAACGAGAAAAAGAGAGGGGCTATAAGTTCGCGTTATATTTTAAGCATGTGGATGCATTCTGAGATTCATTTCATCTTTTTCGACATACATTTCATCTTAGTCGTTTGAAAAGAGTCTAATGTTACGTACACACATAGTCTACACATTTTTTTTCTTCTTTTTCGTCTTTCAAATTCTTTCTAATAACGTAAAACATCTACAAATATTTATGAATTTTAATGATAAATGTTGTTGTAGGAAATAAATATTTTCAATATACATGTTGTTTATATATAGTATAGGTCCTTTACAACAAGGCTATAGGAAATAATATCAAAAATAAAATTGATATATATTTGTTTAATTTTTTTCTGTATACGTACTTTTTTCGCGTGGGATTAGTTTACACTATGTACGCGGACATAATTTTCGCGCGGAAGTTACAGCTAGTATACTTAAGATTCATTAAGGACATACAATGACAATCCAAGATATCCGTGTAATTTAATACTCGCGGATTGAATAGAAATTGTGTTTTCGCGGAATTATGACCCCGTGGAACATTGGCGGATCCAGAGGGGGTGGGGTTCCGGGGGTTGGAACCCCCCCCCCCCCTTTATTTTTTGCCAAGTGGAGAGAGAGACAGAGAGACAGAGAGGATAAAACGATATCCGAGATTCTCACACATCTAGTTTCCTCCAATCACCTTCTCTATTATATTTTTTATGAGAGAATGGTAGAAAATATTCTACTTATTTTTATATATCTTGTATATGATATGTAACATGGTTTAATTATACCTCCCGCTTGAAAAGTGGGAGGGTATATAGTAATCGGTATTTCCGTCCGTCCGTCCGTCTGTACGTCCGTCCTTCCGTCCGTCTGTTACGCTTTGGGATACCCATCTCTTATCGGCAACTCCTCTCATACCACTGAATGAAATTTGATGAAACTTTCACAGAATCTTTATTCCATATTGCCATTGTGCACCTCCTATATTTTACTTTTTGATCCAACACATATTTTGGGTTTCCAGGCCACAGCAAAACATGGACTTTGCAATGATAACTATATGGAGGCGGGGGGTATCATTTAGTGAGCTCATCGCTCACAGTACCACTAGTTTGATATTGGATTCCCGTGATCTTTGGCTATATTGGTTATATTTGTACCGTTTTTATCAATAGATCTACTGAAGGAACGAACATGTAACTCTTTGTTTTAAAGCCCCTAAAAAGTTTTTCAAATTCTTAAAGAAAATTCTTTATACTCTTTGGAAATGATACAAATCCATTCAATTTTAATGCTTCCGTTGTTTTTTAAATGTGCGAGTGTTTTTTTTTTTTATGGTTCGGACTGGAGATATGCTTTAAAAAAAAGACATAAAACAAAGATAGTATTTATCACAACCTTAGATCTTTCCATACAAGTCTGTGAATCTTTGCTTGAGAGTATGTAGGGGGGGGGGGAGAAGGGCACAACCCTGGAACCCCCCCCCCCTTTCAAAAAATGCTGGATCCGCAGTACTTTTACAGTAGATTCATGCCGAACATAAATTTACCAATAATAAACATTGTCATGGTTTTACCCCATATTTTTGAAGATACTCTGGAAATATCTAGGCCTAATGTGACGTCGCGCGCGGTACTGGTGTTCAAAAAGTTCAAAATTACTATTGCGGCAGCATTTTCGCTATTTTTATAATTTTAAAACAATTCACTATATGAAAACTACATATCAATCGGTCGGTAATTGTATACTTAATACAATTTAACAAAAATATTGTTATAAAAAATTCTATTTGTCAAAGATATTAATTTAACTATACCGTCAATTACGTGAAAAATACATGTAGACCGGGTAACAGGGGCGTCGCACACGCAAAATTTACAAAATGTTGATAACTTTCTTAAAACACACAATACAAACATAAAATTCGGCAGAAAAATTCAAAATATGATACAAATGATGTAAATTCTTAAAATTGTAATGTCATCCAATCCGTATGCTCTGAACGCGCGTCGCTCAAAATCCAAGACAGGGGTGTAGACGCGCGTTAATCGACGAAATATGGGATACATGCACATAAAAAGTTTTCGGATACATGTACTTAGAATAATAATTACATGAGCTAAATCTATTTTTGAATTACATCTCGATAATCCTTTTTGTTTGTTAAGAACTATATTTTATAAAAGACTGATAATTTGGGTTCATATGTATGTTGGATTTCAGAAATTTAGCCGATTTAT
>NW_026931232.1:0-44866 GCF_032062105.1 Saccostrea cuccullata | reverse complement strand
TAGACCGGAGTAAAAAGTGACAATTTTTTGGGGAAGATTGAAGGAATTTTATTTTATATATTTTATTGTACATGTCTGGTCATAAATCGTAAAGAAGGCTTAATTTAACGCTAATTAACACCTCCTCATCGATATCAAAACGATCAAACTATCACCCCCTCAGATCTGTAGAGCCTGTCTTCCCCGAGGAAAGACGGTAAAATTCGACCCTCTGGGATCTTCATTCCGGCTGATTCCCCTTAGAATGGTGATCAGATTTCATAGAATTTTCTGTTTCGCACGAACATCAAAGAATTCGGTGCTTGGTTTATAGTTATAAGGGGGCTGTCTCAAGTCTGGATTTTCAATCAAATTCTGCATACATCAGTCAATTCATTTTTTAAGCGGCCACGATGTGGTATCGCACCGTTGCAAACACCACCCATGCGTTTCTATTGCCATTTAATCTTGAAATTCTCTGTTTTTTGGTCAAGTATTAATGATCCTCTGTAACAGATTTTATGTATATTTAGTATTTACGAGATTTTAAATAGATCTATATACTAGTATATCTGGCATTGTTTATGCATATGATTTAAGTGTATTTAATTAATTGAAGGAATTGATATTATTTTACTTCATATGAAATTGAATTTTAAATATATGCATATACATATAATGAATATAATTTTTGCCAATACTGGTAGTCAAAATATACGAATGTGATACTATGGAGAAAAAACAGAAAAACTGAAAATAACTATTAGTATATAAAAAAATATCAGAATGTAAACCTGTAGTGAAGAGTAAAATTATAATAATAGTATTATACCAAAATGTATATAGGAACTATATGAAGTATCAGTTTCGTTATACCAGGTATTTATGAATTTTGCTGTTAAGTAAAAAACTCTCCTTTCAAGAAAAATTATACAATGGATCAAACTCAGCTCGTCCGAAATAACAAAAAAAATGTTTAGTTTTTTTTTTTATATGAAAAGTTTGATTGATTAAATTTATCTTAATTTAAATTAAGTTCAGTTTTTCTTGTGCATTAGTGTTTGTATTTTTATATTATTTAAGATGGAATAATAAACTCCATATCTAGTGCTTCAATTTGTCAGAATTTACTTATGCTATCTCTTCTGATGTTCAGACGTTTTTCCGTACATGTGCTATATATGCTTCGATGGAGAAACACGAAGAAATCTCCAGCAAGATGGACAAAATTATTAAGTAAAGGCAATTCTTTGATATACAAAAACATTAAGATTCTACTCTGGAAAAAAATTTAATTTTACTATTTTTACTTGAAAAATATTATCTAAATGAAAAAGTTGACCTTTTTTCAACTTGATTCTAAGTTTAATTCATAATAAGAAATTATGAATTACCCAGTCAGTGGAGCGAAAATCGGTCCCATTGCCTTGAATTGCACAGCTTTTATATTTCAAAGAATCATTAAAAGAGTACATGCATGTATTTAACAGACTTCTTCATTGGAGCTAATGCATATCATTTAAGAAATAATCTTTGTGTGCATGCGTGCTGGGGATGGCGGGGCTTCGAAGCATTTCACTGGCACATACAGTAGATGTATCTGCGACATTTCGTATTGATCTCACCATGTTTGCATGCTTTGGTTCATGTAATTAATTAATATACTGCAGTCGACTGATTTTTTTAACACAAAAAAATGAAAGAATGGATTATAAATAAACTAAATGAATAAAAATTAATGATTAGATACGTACATTAGACTACATCCAGGTATACATGTATACATTTTTTTTCTCCTATGTGCACGTACATATCAATTTACTTTCCAATCAAAAAAAATTATTAGCCCCTCTCTCTCTAATAATAAATAAATTTTTTTAAAAAAGAGGAAAAGAACGAAAATTTTAACGATAAATAAGTTATAAATACGAACATAAAGTTGTGGATTTTTAGTTGGGAGAATGTTCACATTTTTTGACAGGCACCATTAAAAAAATATTGATTATATGAATGTAAAATTTTCTATAAAATTATAATTTATCAAATTTTCTGTCCTTGTTGAATGCAGTGAGTAAATAAAAACGAATAGATGAATAATGTGTAATAATAATAATTTATTAAAATAATCGGGTTCGGCCTTCGTCAAATCCAATTCAAGATGTCAGCCCCCTGTGGTGGAAAGCAGTGTAGAATTGGTCCATCAATTCTTAATTCAGATCTATCTAAGTTAGCTTCAGAATGTCAGAGACTGATGGACAGTGGTGCAGACTATCTGCATCTCGATGTTATGGATGGGCATTTCGTCCCCAACTTAACGTTTGGACACCCTGTTGTTAAATGCCTTCGACCAAAGGTGCCCGGAGTGTTTTTCGATATGCATATGATGGTTCAAAACCCAGAGCAGGTGAGTGTTTTTTTCTTCATTCCTTTTGTTTTATTCATCAGCAGTGAGGTCTTTATAAAGAAAAATGGTCAACAGTGAGAGGGTGCTTTATCATATCATAGCCTAGTTGAGTCATCATTTATTAAATTGAACCGACACTATTTTGTAATCTACACTTTACCACATGTAGGCCTAGATGTATTAAGTGACAAGGAAGGTGACATCACGTTAGGATGTATCCACTTATATTTTACTAGCATGACATACACAGTTTCCTCATAAATATTGTACTGTATCAGGGTCCGACACTCGTCAAAATTTGGTCTCGCCATTCGGGCAACCTTGGTTTGATCACAGGTTGCCCGAATGAATTTCAGGTCGTCCAAATAAAATATCAATAGAAACAGAACTTAATGTGAAAATTGTTTAAAATTTGTTATGATAATTAGCAGAAGTTGTGTTTTTGTATTAAAAAATGTAAACCCAGACATTTTTGGAATGTAAAGATGTCTTCTAGTATTTTATTAAACAAAAATATAAGCAGAATCAGACATGCAGAATGCTAAAGTTTGTAGCTTAAAATATTCATTTTCACTTGCCATGAAGGCCTAAACAAATAGGGTCAAATAACCCTGGACTGAATTAATCAGGTGTTATATTACAGTGGACACCCAACATGGCTGTCTAGCAGCAGAAAACGATCATTATAATCAGAAAGTTGTAGGGGAAATGCAAAATGTTACAATGATGATTATTACTATTTATATTTAAGGTGATTGTTGACTAAGTTGACATATTTTATATCTCAAATAAAACTTTATTCAAGACTTTCAGTAAAAATTGCATCAGCTGATTGATTGAACGAAGATTTGGCAGGAAAAAAATCTACTCGGCTGATGTTTTGAAGGTCTTATGAAGTTTAGTTTAAAATATTAATCATCGTTATTAGGCTTAAATATTCCCAACTTGTCCCAGGTTGTCATTTGGGCGAGCCAGACTGAAAATCAGGTCGTCCGAAATCATTTCAGGGTGGAAATGACGAGGTGACGAGCGCGAATGTCGAACCCTGCTGTATGCATCTTAAAGACCCATTTTTTTTTACCGTACGTTTACCTGAGGAGGGGGAGTGGTCGAAGTAACAGTGGTGTTATTTACCTGGAGACCCCCAATACTCAAGATGTCAAAAATATGTGTATATGTAACATTACACAGGAAGTCTGTGTTTGGTAATCGGGGTCAACATTATGTGTTTTGTGTTTAGATCAGATGATGCTTATAGTATCATACAAGTTGCTGTCCTTTCAAAAAAGGACTACAATACGTGGACCATATGCATTTGTTTCGAACCGAAATTCAATTAAGAAAATTTTAAAGTTTGTTGGATATTAATGTAGGTTTGTTCCCATTTTCTACAATGATCTGCCTACTTTGACTGATACACTTTCATAGCAAAATTGTTAAATTTTATCTCCGATGGGCATATATAGTTTTGTCATTTTAAAATTTTGATACATATAACTCATAATGTTATATAACTCATAACTCATAATGTCTGGGACTGAAAATATACTAGCATTCTATATTTATTCAGAAGAAATCTTGCATTGGAAAATTAGATCTTACAGTACGCGTGTAGCACAGCTCTGTAGTATGCAGATTTTTTTTTTCGGAACCCCTTCACTCACATGGAAAACTTGTATCAAGTTGTATTTGGATTCCTGTATATTTTAAATCTTAACTCTTAATCGCATCAACTCGTGTCTTTGTGTCAGAAGTCCGAAAGCTAGTAAAATTGTTAAATTTTACCTCCGATTGCATGGCATTTAATTTTGTCATTTTAAAATTTTGATACATATTACACATAATGTCTGGGACTTTACATATACTAGTATTCTATATTTATTTGGAAGAAATCTAACATAAAAAAAATCAAATCTGACGGTACGCGTGTAGCACAGCTCTGTAGTACGCAGATTTTTTTCGGACCCCCCCCCCCCTCTAATCACATGTAGAACTTTTTTCAAGCTGTATTCCTGTATATTTTAACTCTGAACTCATAATCGCATCAACTCAGGCTTTTCTGTCAGAGGTCGGAAAGGCCCGAGAAGTTGCGATTGGTGTAGCGGAGTCAGCCGAGGATTGCCGATTGGAACTCTCTAGAATTCTCGCGCATGCGTAGCCTGGCGTATGCCCAGGGCATCCGGTTTAATCTCGCTTATATATTTACTGTGTGGACCTCAGGGTCCACGCAATAATATTAAACCATGGTGATATTTACTTCAGTCCACACCCTGAATAACAGTAGGAAATTTTCAATTATATATTCTCATGCCTGGCTAAAAAAGTACATAAAATTACATTCATGAATAATCTGGTATTAAACAGGACAAATTCCTATTCAAATTTACTTTACAGTGGGTTCAGAATATGGCAGATGCAGGAGCAAATCAGTACACATTCCATTATGAGGCAACAGATGATCCTACTGGATGTATAAGGAAGATCAGAGAAGCTGGAATGAAGGTCAAATAACTGCAATTGAAAACTAGAATTTTTTTTTTAATCCCATCTCTTTAAAAGTGGTGTATATCAGATACAGATTAAGGTTTTGATTATGATAATAAACACATTAATAGAATATTTTATCAAATACTTTTACTTAGGGGGAAGGGGGTCATAAGACAGGGGCTCTGGGTTACAGTAACTTGAGACTCTAGTGGGTTCGAAAAAAAACCTCTCAAGTTTTCTATAGATATTCTTCTATTTCTTGTTTTCATAATTAGTGATAGTAGTGATAAACCATGATAAACAACTGATATTTTAGGTCAATGGAAAGAATCAAGCCCCCAAAACCTTTTTCATGGAAGCAATTTTTTTAAATGCATGTATATACTCTTATCCAAAAATTCATATCTTTTTCAAAATTGAAAAATACATGTAATTGATCTTGTTCTTATATTTGTCAATTTTAGAGGGGGGGGGGGGGGCATCTGGTGCACTCTTTTAAATTTGCAAGTTATTAGGCTTTGTAAAGATGAGTCCTTATCGACGCGAGTCTTCAGAAAGAAACAAGTTCAAGAAAATTCTAATAAATCACTGCAAAAATCCATTCAGGGTATTTTGATAAAACAAGCTTAATTTCTTTATTTTTAAATAAGTTAATTATGCAGTTTTATAATTAAAAAAAACACAAACAGTTATATTGAGTTTAACATGACAAAGTCATGGACTAACATTGTAATTTCCTTTCATTAAGGTTGGTGTTGGTATAAAACCAAAGACAGCAGTGGATGTGTTAGTGCCATTAATAGACCTAGTAGATATGGCTCTTATAATGACAGTGGAACCAGGATTTGGAGGCCAGAAGTTTATGGCAGACATGATGCCAAAGGTATTGTTACAAAAAATAGGAGTTTTCTATATGTCACAGATTTGAAGATTTTGCCTCAACTTTAAAGACTGTTGTTTATTTTTGGCAAAATAGATAATAACACATTAAACACAGTGTATACATGTATATATAAAAATAAAGATTGTCATATCTGTATCTATGATCCGATGAACAACATGAAATGCGAGAAATCTTATAAACCTTGATTTTTAAAATGAAAGCATTCTTGTTAATCTACAAACAGGTTTCTTTTCTGAGAGAGAGGTACAGCGATTTGGAGATTGAGGTAGATGGGGGTGTCGGACCATCAACAATTCAGTATTGTGCTGATGTAAGTAACATACATGTAAAATTAAAGCAAGTGCTGAGTCACATTTTCATCAATGGATAATGGTGATGATCATTTGACATATACTGAAAGCATACTTTTACTCATGTGAGAAATGTTCATGAGTTTCACAAATTTCTTTAGCTCACAAATATTTCTCACTGCAAATCAGTGATTTACTTGTATACATGAACTTATGTTCCTCAGTCTCAAAATTGGCATAACAGATTTCAAGAATAAAAGTTGGTTTAAAATGTATTAATAAGCTTGAGCAATGCATGTACAATATTTTACTAGTTAGCTGAATAAATTTAACTTCATTTAATATCTATTTCAGGCTGGTGCTACAATGATTGTATCAGGGAGTGCTATTATCAACAGTGACAATCCAAAAGAGACTATAACTTACATGAGGGATATTGTTAATCAGTCCATACAGAAGACTTCTTCCAAGAGTTAACAAAGAGCTGGTTCTAAGAGTTATATGTATACTGTGTAGAAGTTATTCTGTACACCAACTTTTGTCTCATTGGCTAGTGATTATTTTGTATTGAAACACCTGATGTGTAATATTTATGAATATATTCAATTCAAATCTTTAGGATATTTTTTTTATAAAGAATCTCTAAACCCAGTAAGGAATTTTAAATTGATTCTTTCTCGGGTATAATTACTGGCATTGTCTCGGAGTGTATTATTTATATACAATGTAATTATGGTTCTATTATTTCCTGCTATTAATCTCATACAAAAAATTAAAATTTAGAGATAATTAATTCCTTCAGTCTATAGTGAAAATGTTTGGTTAAAATGTTTGACTGTTGATTGAATGATCTGGTATCAAAAGTTTTTTTTTAAACTCTATGAGAAAACAATATCTTTTAGTATTTATTTTCTTTCATTTCATGTATTAATTTTTTGATGGTAAGATCATGAACTATGATTAGTAAATTATTATTTTTTATTTAATGAAAAGCATAGAAAGAGAAGTATTTCAAACTTCTGGTGCTATTTCAGGACATCATTAAGATTAGATATCTTTAAGGTATACCCATAGCAACTCTGTAGATTATTTACAAGTTTACCCACTCTTTATTTACTTTATTACTTTGCATATGTAAGTATATATTCGGTTAGCATACATCTTGGTTGGAAAGAAATTTGCAATTGAGAGAGTTGATGAAGCTCACATTCTTTTGAACCAGGTATAATGATCCGGCATCAGCAAACTTAAGAGTTTTATAACGTTTAAAAAATAAAGGTTAATATGGCCAAAGCCATTTTATTTAAACTTTGGAATACATATTGCGTGAATATTTTGGCAAAGTTATTAAATTTAATTCATTTTTTGCTTAGTTTTTTTATGATTTTATGTGAATCTTTATCCCCTAAATTTCTCAGCACTTTACAGCACTTTGATTTTTCTAAAAATTATATAAAGTTTCACTTTGTCAGATATATTAGAATGACTGTAATATGCTACCTCTCAGATGTTATATTTGGCCATTTGTAAGAAAAATATACTAGTATTTCTGAAATATTTTTGTTCTATAGATACTGTGATATAGGCATAATAAAATGTACAGACTCAAATTCCAACTTTAAAATTGATTCAAATGTGTGCTAGTAGAACCCTTCTTGTAATGTGATTTATCATAAATAAAATCAAAACATTGTAACTAAGATTTTTTTTAAGCTCTACTTATTTTTCGAGCTGAATTTATTTAATGTTGTAATAAACATTTAAAGCTTACAATTTATTCAGTGTTTTTACAATATCTCTTATGTCATGATACATGTAAATCACCTATAGATGCTGTTCAACATCACAAGGACAATTTGTTTTGCATTAAAAAAGTGAGACAATGTTCAAACGCGATTGTAACTTTCTCTTCCCTGGTACATCTCAGCCTTCTTCCCATTGTTCCATTGTTTTAACCACACAATCAACCTTCATTATCTCTGTCTCTCCTCTTTCCCTGAGAAGATCCTTCACAGAAATCTTTATCTGCACGAAGTCCTTCCACCTCTATATAAACGAGATATCAATGTCCATCAGTATTTTTAAGCATCGTACCCTGTACATTATTCGTTCAGTTTGATTTATTGCAATACATGTACATGTAACTACATAGTTTATGATCAAATCTATCTTTATGTATGTCACACGAAAAATTCGTTAAATCAAAGATTTATCGTGAGGTATATTTATAGCCTCCGCTTGAAAAGTGGGAGGGTATATAGTAATCGTTATGTCCGTCCGTCTGTCTGTACGTCCGTCCGTCCGTCTGTTACGCTTAGGGGTACCCATCTCTTATCCGCAACTCCTCTTATACTACTGAGTGAAATTTAATGAAACTCACAGAATCTTTATTACATATTGCCATTGTGCACCTCCTATTTTACTTTCTTCTTCAACACGTATTCTAGGTTTCCCATGGACATTGCCATTATATTCTTACCTATGACGTCACATATAGCGGCTTCTGAATAACATTTGATACGACGAGTTATCCCTCTTTACACATTACCGTAAAACAATATATAGCAAAACATGGATATGGGACGCAGGGGGTATCATTTAGTGAGCTCATTGCTCACAGTACCTCTAGTTTAGGTAAGTACTCATATACGGTAACATGACTCAAAATCGCAAAAAAAAAAAAACAAAACAAAACAAAACAAAAATCTAAAAACAAAACTAGAGGTACTGTGAGCGATGAGCTCACTAAATGATACCCCCCGCCTCCCATATGGTTATAACTGGTGAAAAAGTCCATGTTTTCCTGTGGCCGGGAAACCCAAAATATGTGTCGGATCAAAAAGTAAAATAGGAGGTGCACAATGGCAGTATGTAATAAGGATTCTGTGAAAGTTTCATCAAATTTCATTCAGTGGTATGAGAGGAGTTACGGATAAGAGATGGGTATCCCAAAGCGTAACAGACGGACAGACGGACAGACAGACGGACGGACGTACAGACGGACGGACGGACGGAATTAACGATTACTATATACCCTCCCGCTTTTCAAGCGGGGGGTATAAAAACAAACCCTGGAGTCGCATCTTATAAGCAATAGTGAAATGAACTAGCCCTTTTTGCACTTAAATTCTAGCTTTTAGGTTTAATCAGTTTAATATTTAATATTTCCAGTGTCTTTGTCCGAGATAAAATTACAAATAGTAAAATAAATATACTCAATTTCTACATAAATCTACTAATTCATCGATAGGGGCGGTAAAAAAATCAATGACAATAAAATCTGAAAAATAATAATACTGATCAAAATAATAAATAAAAAAATAATCTAAAAAAATTTGATATTTCACATTATAAATATGTTTTGACGCGGTTGTTTAGTTTGTTACCAAGCAGCTAGCTAGGAAAAGACTGCTCTTGTTGAGGGATGCTCCGCTTTTTGGTGCCATTTAATCTGCAAGAGATTTTTACTTCCATCGCTTGAAAAGCGGTACATAATGACCGAGATGTCTGTCCGTACGTTGCGCTTTGGGGTACCTATCTCTTATCTGCAACTCCTCTTTTATCACTGAATGAAATTTATTTAGCCTTTCACAGAATCTTTGTTATATAGTGCCATTGTGCATCTCCTATTTTAGATTTTGATCGGACACATATTTTTTATTTTCCAGAGCAAAACATGAGCTCGGCCATTTTTTATATAATATTGAAGGGTACCCATCTCTTGTATCTGCAACTCCTCCTATACCGCTGAATAAAATTTATTAATACTTTCACAGATTGTCCATATTTTATACTGTCATTGTACACCTCCTATTTTACTTTTTGATGTGATACTTATTTCGGGTCTCTCAGAGCAAAACACGGACTTCGCTTTTATAACCATATGGGAGACGGGGTATCATTTATTAAGCTTATTGCTCATAGTATCTCTAGTTTTTTCATACTTTGAGAATGGAATTGTTACAGACCATCACACAACATACTTTAATGTCATGATATACACGTAAAAAGATAGTTGAACTCCCGGTCACCCTTTAAAACCAGCAAACACCAGATGTTATCTTATTAGCAAAAATTAAAACATATTAGCGTTTGATTTAATGATACCTCGCAGGGGGGAAACAGGTTAATGTTTTCAAATTAAATCAGCCGTTTCAATGTTTTGTTTTTAGGACAATATGAAAAATATTTTGATCCCTCTAGCTCTGTTGTTTAAATATATATATATATATATATATATATATATATATATATATATATATATATATATATATATATATATATATATATATATATATATATATATATATATATATATATATATATATATATATATATATATCCATTACATGTAATTAGTTGCCATAAATAGATTTCTATCAGTCTCTTTTCAGTATACTTAATAATCTTTTCATTC
The DNA here is from genome assembly GCF_032062105.1 of Saccostrea cuccullata. Taxonomy (NCBI): domain Eukaryota; kingdom Metazoa; phylum Mollusca; class Bivalvia; order Ostreida; family Ostreidae; genus Saccostrea; species Saccostrea cuccullata. The sequence goes on along the minus strand of NW_026931232.1, from coordinate 34,385 downwards.
TTTTTTATATATAAAATATACTCAAGAAGTTGACCACTATTGAAATACTAATAACTAGTAAATAGAAATAATCGAAACAATTTGTATAAGACATTTAAGTTAAAAAATAAACATTGTTAATTATAAACCATGCTTTTTTAACAAAACAAAAGCAATATATATTTTATTTATTTATTTTATTTACAAAACTCAAGCAGTGACGATACTTCCCCTCTTTTTTTTTAAACAGAACTCAACCTATGGTGCTACTCCAAAAATGCTATTTTATTCATATGGTTAACTTCAAGTAAGGTTCCTGTCCACTATTTACTTTTTGTAATTTTTCCTCCATTAAAAACTCAAGGCTAATTTACAACCAATCAATGCATATTGTGTCCTCATGTCATTCGAATTCAGTACACTGTTTTAGGCCTTTACATGTAATAGGAGATATTAAAAATGAAAATATTGGATATTTTAAGATAAAGAAAGAGAACAATTTAACATTTATATGTTAGTAATTGTCCTTTTATACACTAAAGATTTTAATTGAAAATCATGGGAAGTACAAAAAAAAAAAAAAAAAAAAAAAGAAGAAGATGTGTTTGTGAAACACTGATGCCCCCGTATGGCAGCTTATAGCGAGGGTTGAATTCTCTCAAATGCATGCTGAAAGGTCAAGGTCAAGAGGTCAAATTTGGTGGTGCCCAAAGAAAGGTTTTGTAACAAAGAATACACCTGTGAAATATGAAAGCCATTGCACAACCCACTCAATAGTTATGGGCTAGGTTAAAGTTGACAATAGACAGGCAGAGGGACAAACAGCTTAACAGACAAACAGACAGACAGGACCAAAAATATACCCCCGGGATCTTTTGATCAAGGACATAAGAAAACCTATGATGAATGATTACTAGTATTCAAAGGGAAAGTGTACAAGAACATAAGGTAAAACACATCAAAACTATACATGTATGTATCTGTAATAGTATGCATATTGCCTCGAATCTTCCTAACACTATTCTGTGATATACCGTATACTATATAGTATACTAGTATTAGAGCAAGTCACAGAAAAGATGAGAATTTGATGAACTTTACTGATGACGAAAATCATCTATGTATTCTACATTCATAAATAAAGTACAAGTATTTATATAATATCACATGTATTAATTTTATTTTTGTTTTCTGGTTTGCTTTTATTAAGGTCTTCCGTTTCCAACGGAAGACCTTCTACTGATTCTGTTGGTAAAGATTATTATTCTTTTTTTTTCTTCTACATGTACTTCCTAGACGCCAACTTTGAAGCCTCTTATCTCACTCATTTCTCAATTGATTTCGCTCAAATTTTCAGAGATACTAGAAGTTACTAAACTCTATCAGAATGTTGTCTAAAATTTCAAAACGTCACTTCCGGTTTTGAGTTATTTCCCTTTAAACGAAAATTTATAGGCTTTCGTTTCCGGATAAAGGCTCAGAGACGGCTAAAGCTGGAGCAGAAATTCTACTAATTTTTTATAATAGAAGGATTGAAGTTGTGCACATCGGGTTTTGTTTTTCGATTTCTCTATTCAAAATGGCGCTATATAGGGGTAAAAAATTAGAACGCCTAAAAGAGCGAAATTTTACACATATTTTGCTTTTTATCTTCTAAACTAAAAATATTTTGTTAAAACATATAGAACAAAACTTGTGCAGAATTAGAAAATCTTTCAAATGATATCTTAAAAAAAGGGCTGACCCCTAAATTAAGGGATCTAGAGGGGCCAAAAGTTTTTTCCAGATATCTCAAAAAGTATTGAGAATTTGTAATACGTCTAAGAAGCAAAGTTGGTCAACATGTCAAGCTTAATCTATTAAAGTCATCAAAATGCGTCCAGCGACGTCACTTCCGGTCAAACCGGAAGTCGTCAAAAATGCATATTTTTGCCGTTCTTGACAAGTTTGGGGCTAACATATGTCACTGGAAGCATAAAACTTAATTTTTCGTCCGTCAACATCACTTCCGGTCAAACTGGAAGTAGCCAAAAAAGCTTATTTTTTAAGGTTTTTATGCAAAATTAAAAGTATTAAGTGACTGGAGATGACTTAGCTCATTACTTTCGGTCAAAACAGGACGGAAGACCTACTCGTTGCTTTGCAACGAGCTTTGCTCTAGTTTTATTCCTATTTCTACCAAGGTAATTTGTCACAGAATTTCTAAACGAAAATCCTGTTCAAGTACTTGTATTAGTGTATTTAATCATCAAAATTAAATAGTACAATGTATAATTACTTCTATAAATCATAATAAAATTTATTAAACTATCAATATAAAAATAACCACTTCGACGCATAAAAACAAACAGATGTTGCCTTTAAAACTGTATATAAGTAGCGCCGCAATAAGTCTTTTCACCAGAGTATTCCTCTGCTTCAATATGGTTTCCAGAATGTCAGTTTTCAAGGTACTTATTGTAAAAAAGACCTGTTTCTGATTGTTTTTCTGAAAGGGCGAGCAAAAATGTTAGTATTAATTTAAATTAAATGTTAGTCTTTGAAATAGATATAGGGCTTTTCGCTTTTCGCTTTCAGGCGAAAAGCCCTATTGTTTTCGTCTTGTTTCATTATTAGGGCTTTTCGCTTTCAGGCGAAAAGCCCTATTGTTTTCGTCTTGTTTTATTAGGGCTTTTCGCTTTCAGGCGAAAAGCCCTATTGTTTTCGTCTTGTTTTATTATTAGGGCTTTTCGACTTTTGTCGAAAAGACCTATTGTTTTCGTCTTTTTTATTATTATTTTATTTCTTAGCGTTTTTTATGTCATGGATTTGAAAAAGTCTTTGATTATGGATTTAAAACTTTATAACCATTAAAAAGAACTTTTAAATGTCTTGTGTAAGTAAGGTTTTGTATTTCCGGAAACGTCACTTCCGGTATTTATAAGTCAAAAACTAGATTTTCTCTAAAGCCTAAAACAGTCCTTATTTTACATGCAATTTCTTTCAAAATTTAGGAATGTATTCCTCAAAGTAAGATCTACAAAAAAGTCATCGTTAGTGTTTTTGCACATATCGTATATTTATGTCTTATAGGGCTCCAAAGTTAAGAAAAGGGGGGATTGAAATAAAAAATTAGGAAAACAATGTCGGAAGTTTATTTTGATGATTAGATACTGCTTACCAAAGTAATTAAAGGCTATAATGTAAGTATCATGTCCATCAGAACAGAACTTCCGGTTCTATGATGCTTTGAAATTGTCTATGGGAGTTTCTATAGTAAAAAAAAAATCATTGCGTCTTCCATTATCTCAAAAGGAGAGCAAGCAATTCTAGTAATATTTACAGGGATTAATTGATTTATTATTGTCTTCAGGTGAAAATGTTATAAAAACCAAATCTCTAAAAATTAGGGATTTTAGGGGTCAAAAAATATTTTGCCCTGTAACTTTTTTATTTGTCAATAAATCTTCAAACTGATTTCAGTTTTGAGTTTAGCATAGAAAGGACAATTCAAAAATTATGGTCCGTGGGGTCACTTTTTGACCCCTTAAAGGAGTTTTAGAGACCTGAAATTTTGTATTTTTAAGTATTTTCGAAAATATTTGTGCAAGAGTTATCTCCCTTTGTCAAACTGTTTGGAGTCTAATATGCTCTCTATGTTTCAATTTTGGTATGGATATGTAGAGTACTTCCGGTTTTATTAGTACCTTAAAATTTTCTATGGAGATTTCTATGTTAAATTTGAAATCATTCAATGTCCATTATTTTCAAGGGGAAGCAAGCAAGTCTCATGATATTTCACATGAAAAATGACTTTAGCATTGCCTTTCGGTGGTAGGTCATGAAAATAAAATTTCTTAAAATAAAAGGGATTTTAGGGGTCAGTACAGAAATAAGTTTTTTGTTTATTACTTTTTTATTTGTCCATAGATCTTCAAACTGATTTCTGTTTTGAGTTAAGCATAAAAAGGGCAATTTAAAAATTATGGTCCGTGGGGTCACATTTTGACCCCTTAAAGGACTTTTAGAGACCTGAAATTTTGTATTTCAATGTATTTTCAAAAATAATTTTGCAAGAGTTATCTCCCTTTGTCAACCCGTTTGGAGTCTAATATGCTCTCTATGTTTCAATTTTGGTATGGATATGTAGAGTACTTCCGGTTTTATAAGTACCTTAAAATTGCCTATGGAGATTTCTATGTTAAATTTGAAATCATGTTTTTTCCATTATCTCAAAAGGTAAGCAAGCAATTCTTGTGAAATTTCATATGAATATTGACTCTTCTATTGTCTCCAGATGCTATTGTCATGAAAATAAAAATCCCTAAAATAGAAAGGATTTTAGGGGTCAGTACAGAAAACAGCTTTTTCTGCGTAACCTTTTTATTTCTCAACCAATCTTCAAACTAATTTTGGTATTACAGCAAGCATAAAGATTAGAGTTTAACAATTATGGGCCGTGGGGTCACTTTTTGACCCCTTATAGGAGTTTTAGTTTATTGAAAAAACAGTACATTTTCGAAATTGTTCAATAACAAAACAGTTATGTCTCTTTGAGTAGACACTGATGTACAAAGAGAATTATTATGTTTCCAATCAAATATTGATCTCAAAAGAACTTTTGCAATATTGTATTATAAGATTTTTTTATTGTAAAATATTATTTTTTCTTTTATGATTATTTATTTTAAGGGGTCGAAAAGCCCTCCGTTTTTGTTGAACGACAAAAATAAGGTCTAGTTATTATTCGATTTGTTTTCTCTTATTATTATTATTTTAACAAAAGACCTATTGTTTTCGTCTTGTTTTATTATTATTTTATTATTATACTTTTTTATGTCAAGGATTTAAAGAAAACCACTTGGACATATGTATTTATAACAAAACCATTAACAGAACATCTAAAAGTCTCCCATAAGTAAGGTTTTGTACTTCCGGAAACTTCACTTCCGGTATTTATAAGTCAAAAACTACATTTTCTTTAAAGCCTAAAATATTCCTTATTTTACATTGAATTTCGTTCAAAATTTAGGAATGTATTCTTCAAAGTTATATCTACAAAAAAGTCATCGTTAGTGTTTTTGCACCTATGATATATTTTTGTGTTACAGGGCTCCAAAGTTAAGAAAAGGGGGGATTGAAATTAAAAAAATTATAAACAATGTAGGAAATTTATTTTGAGGATTATATATTGTTTATCAAAGTAATTAAAGGCTGTAATGCAAGTTTCATGTCCATCAGACCAAAACTTCCGGTTCTATGACTCTTTGAAATTGTCTATGGGAGTTTCTATAGTAAAAAAAAATCTTGCGTCATCCATTATCTCAAAAGGAGAGCAAGCAATTCTAGTAATATTTACAGGGAATAATTGATTTATTATTGTCTTCAGTTGAAAAGGTTATGAAAATTAAATCCCTAAAAATTAGGGACTGTTAGGGGTCAACTCTTTAAATCGTTTTTGCCCTGTAACTTTTTTATTTGTCAATAGATCTTCAAACTGATTTCAGTTTTGAGTTAAGCATAAAAAGGGCAATTTAAAAATTATGGTCCGTGGGGTCACTTTTTGACCCCTTAAAGGACTTTTAGAGACCTGAAATTTTGTATTTTTAAGTATTTTCAAAAATAATCGTGCAAGAGTTATCTCCCTTTGTCAAACTGTTTGGAGTCTAATATGCTCTCTATGTTTCAATTTTGGTATGGATATGTAGAGTACTTCCGGTTTTATAAGTACCTTAAATTTGCCTATGGAGATTTCTATGTTAAATTTGAAATCATTCAATGTCCATTATTTTATACGTGAAGCAAGGAAGTCGCATGATATTTCATAAAAATAATTACCTTTGCATTGCCTTTCGGTATTTAGGTCATGAAAATAAAAATTTTTAAAATAAAAGGGATTTTAGGGGTCAGTACAGAAATTAGTTTTTTGTATATTACTTTTTTTATTTGTCCATAGATCTTCAAACTGATTTCTGTTTTGAGTTAAGCATAAAAAGGGCAATTTAAAAATTATGGTCCGTGGGGTCACTTTTTGACCCCTTAAAGGACTTTTAGAGACCTGAAATTTTGTATTTTTAAGTATTTTCAAAAATAATTTTGCAAGAGTTATCTCCCTTTGTCAACCTGTTTGGAGTGTAATATGCTCTCTATGTTTCAATTTTGGTATGGATATGTAGAGTACTTCCGGTTTTATAAGTACCTTAAAATTGCCTATGGAGATTTCTATGTTAAATTTGAAATCATGATTCTTCCATTATCTCAAAAGGTAAGCAAGCAATTCTTTTGAAATTTCATATGAATACTGACTCTAGCATTGTCTCCAGATGCTAAGGTCATGAAAATAAAAATCCATAAAATAGAAAGGATTTTAGGGGTCAACAAAGAAAACAGCTTTTTCTCTGTAACTTTTTTATTTGTCTCAACCAATCTTCAAACTAATTTTGACACTTTTGACATTAAGTATAAAGAGTACATTTTAAAAATTATGGGCCGTGGGGTCACTTTTTGACCCCTTATAGGAGTTTTAGTGGATTGAAAATCAGTACATTTTCGAATCTGTTTTATAACCACGAAAGAGTTATGTCTCTTTGAGTACACACTGATGTACAAAGAGAATTCTTATGTTTCCAATCAAATATTGATCTCAAAAGAATTTTTGCAATATTTTATTATAAGATTTTTTTAAATATAAAATATTGTTTTTTTTTTAGATTATTAATTTTAAGGGGTCGAAAAGCCCTCCGTTTTTGTTGAACGACAAAAATAAGGTCTAGTTATTAGGGCTTTTCGCTTTCTGCGAAAAGACCTATTGTTTTCGTCTTGTTTTATTATTAGGGCTTTTCGCTTTATTTTCGGGGTCGAAAAGCCCTACCTTTTTTTCGTCTTGTTTTATTATTATTAAAAGCCCTATTGTTTCGTGTTGTTTTATTATTATTATACCTAACACGTTTTGGTCAAGATTTTAAGAACATCATTGGAGATATGTAATTTATAACAATACCATTAGACAGCATATCTAAAAGACTCCCGTAAGTAAGGTTTTGTACTTCCGGAAACGTCACTTCCGGTATTTATAAGTCAAAAACAAAAATTTCTTTAAAGCCTAAAACTTTCCTTATTTTACATGCAATTTCGCTCAAAATTTAGGAATATATTCCTCAAAGCAATATCTACAAAAAAGTCATCGTTAGTGTTTTTGCACCTATGGTATATTTTTGTGTTACAGGGCTCCAAAGTTAAGAAAAGGGGGGATTGAAATAAAAAGAAATTGAAACAATGTAGGAAATTTAATTTGAGGATAATATATTGTTAATCAAAGTAATTAAAGGCAGAAATGTAAGTTTCATGTCCATCAGACCAAAACTTCCGGTTCTATGACTCTTTGAAATTGTCTATGGGAGTTTCTATAGTAAAAAAAAATCATGCGTGTTCCATTATCTCAAAAGGAAAGCAAGCAATTTTATAATATTTACAGGTGAATAATTGATTTAACATTGTCTTCATGGTGAAAAGGTTATGAAAACCAAATCCCTAAAAGTTAGTGATATTTTGGGGTCAACTCTTAAAACCGTTTTTGCCCGGTAACTTTTTTATTTATCTATCAATATTAAAACTGATTTCGGTTTTGAGTTCAACATAAGAAGAGCAATTTAAAAAGTATGGTCCGTGGGGTCACTTTTTGACCCCTTAAAGGACTTTTAGAGACCTGAAATTTTGTATTTTTAAGTATTTTCAAAAATAATTGTGCAAGAGTTATCTCCCTTTGTCAAACTGTTTGGAGTCTAATATGCTCTCTATGTTTCAATTTTGGTATGGATATGTAGAGTACTTCCGGTTTTATAAGTACCTTAATATTGCCTATGGAGATTTCTATGTTAAATTTGAAATCATGCAATGTCCATTATTTTCAAAGGGAAGCAATCAAGTCTCATGATATTTCACATGAATAATTACTTAAGTATTGCCTTTGGGTGGTTAGGTCATAAAAATAATATTTCTCAAAAAAAAAGGAATTTTAGGGGTCAGTAAAGAAAATACTTTTTGCCCTATAACTTTTTTATTTGTCAATACAATCTTCAAACTGATTTCAGTTTTGAGTTAAGCATAAGGAGTACAATTTAAAAATTATGAGCCGTGGGGTCACTTTTTGACCCCTTAAAGGACTTTTAGAGACCTGAAATTTTGTATTTTTAAGTATTTTCAAAAATAATTAAGCAAGAGTTATCTCCCTTTGTCAAACTGTTTGAAGTCTAATATGCTCTCTATGTTACAATTTTGGTATGGATCTGTAGAGTACTTCCGGTTTTATAAGGACCTTAAAATTGCCTATGGAGATTTCTATGTTAAATTTGAAATTATGCAATGCCCATTATTTCCTAAGGGAAGCAAGCAAGTCTCATGATATTTCACATGAAAAATTACTCCAGTATTGCGTTCCGGTGGTTAAGTCATGAAAATAAAATTTCTTAAAATAAAAGGGATTTTAGGGGTCAGTACAGAAAATAGTTTTTTGTATATTACTTTTTTATTTGTCAATAGATCTTCAAACTGATTTCAGTTTTGAGTTAAGCATAAAAAGGGCAATTTAAAAATTAAGGTCCGTGGGGTCACTATTTGACCCTTTAAAGGACTTTTAGAGACTTGAAAGTTTGTATTTTCGAGTATTTTCAAAAATAATTGTGCAAGAGTTATCTCCCTTTGTCAACCTTTTTAGAGTCTAATATGCTCTCTATGTTTCAATTTTGGTATGGATATGTGCAGTACTTCCGGTTTTATAAGTACATTAAATTTGTCTATGGAGATTTCTATGTTAAATTTGAAATCATTCAATGTCCATTATTTTCAATGGGAAGCAAGCAAGTCTCATGATATTTCACATACATAATGACTTTAGCATTGTCTTTCGGTGCTTAGGTCATGAAAATAAAATTTCTTAAAATAAAAGGGATTTTAGGGGTCAGTACAGAAATTAGTTTTTTGTATATTACTTTTTTATTTGTCCATAGATCTTCAAACTGATTTCGGTTTTGAGTTAAGCATAAAAAGGGCAATTTAAAAATAATGGTCCGTGGGGTCACTTTTTGATCCCTTAAAGGACTTTTAGAGACCTGAAATTTTGTATTTTAATGTATTTTCAAAAATAATTTTGCAAGAGTTATCTCCCTTTGTCAACGTGTTTGGAGTTTAATATGCTTACTATGTTTCAATTTTGATATGCGTATGAAGAGTACTTCCGGTTTTATGAGGCCCTTGAAATTCTCTATGGAGATTTCTATGTTAAATTTGAAATCATACAATGTCCCATATATCAAAAGGGAAGCAAGCAATGCTGGTGATATTTCACATGAATAATGACTATCATTGTCTGCAGTTGGTAAGGTCATGAAAAGAAAAATCCCTAAAATAGAAAGGATTTTAGGGGTCAATTCAGAAACAGCCTTTTTCTCCATAACTTTTTTATTTTTCAAGCAATCTTCAAACTAATTTTGGTTTGGCGTTCAGCATAAAGAGTGCAGTTTAAAAATTATTGGCCGTGGGGTCACTTTTTGACCCCTTATAGGAGTTTTAGTGGATTGAAAAACAATACATTTTCGAATCTGTTATATACCCACGAAAGAGTTATGCCTCTTTGACTAGACACTGATGTACAAAAAGAATTGTTATGTTTCCAATCAATTATTCATCTCAAAAGAACTTTTGTGATATTGAATTATTATGATTTTTTTATCATGTAAAATATTGTTTTTTTTTAAAGCTCTTTTTTTAGGCGTCGAAAAGCCCTCCGTTTTTGTTGAACGACAAAAATAAGGTCTAGTTATTGTTTTCGTCTTGTTTTATTATTATTATTATTATACCTAACAGATTTATGATCGTGATTTAAAGAACATCATTGGAGATATGTAATTTATAACATTACCATTAGACAGCATATCTAAAAGTCTCGCGTAAGTAAGGTTTTGTACTTCCGTAAACGTCACTTCCGGTATTTATCAGTCAGAAACTAAAATTTCTTTAAACCCTAATACTTTCCTTATTTTACATGCAATTTCGTTCAAAATTAAGGAGTATATTCCTCAAAGTAATATCTACAAAAAAGTCATCGTTAGCGTTTTTCCACCTATGGTACATTTTTGTGTTATAGGGCTCCAAAGTTAAGAAAAGGGGGGATTGAAATTTAAAATTTTGAAAACAATGTAGGAAATTTATTTTGAAGATTTTATATTGTTAACCAAAGTAATTAAAGGCAGAAATGTAAGTTTCATGTCCATCAGAGCAGAACTTCCGGTTCCATAAGTCTTTGAAAATTGTCTATGGGAGTTTCTATAGTGAAAAAAAAATCATTTGTGTTCCATTATCTCAAAAGGGGAGCAAGCAATAATTGTAATAATTACAGGAAATAATTGATTTATTATTGTCTTCAGGTGAAAATGTTCTGAAAACCAAATCTCTAAAAATTAGGGATTTTTAGGGGTCAATCCTTAAAACAGTTTTTGGCCTGTAACTTTTTTATTTGTCAACCAATCTTCAAACTGATTTCAGTTTTGAGTTCAGCATGTGAAGGACAATTCAAAAATTATGGTCCGGGGGTCACTTTTTGACCCCTTAAAGGACTTTTAGAGACCTGAAATTTTGTATTTTTAAGTTTTTAAAAAAATATTTGTGCAAGAGTTATCTCCCTTTGTCAACCTGTTTGGAGTCTTATATGCTCTCTATGTTTCAATTTTGGTATGGATATGTGGAGTACTTCCGGTTTTATAAGTACCTTAAAATTGCCTATGGAGATTTCTATGTTAAATTTGAAATCATGCAATGTCCATTATTTTCAAAGGGAAGCAAGCAAGTCTTATGATATTTCACATGAATAATTACTTTAGTATTGCCTTCAGGTGGTTAGGTCATGAAAATAAAATTTCTCAAAATAAAAGGGATTTTAGGGGTCAGTACGGAAAATAGATTTTTGTATATAACTTTTTTATTTATTCTTCAATCTTCAAACTGATTTCGGTTTTGAGTTAAGCATAAGAAGGGCAATTTTAAAATTATGGTCCGTGGGGTCACTTTTTGACCCCTTACAGGACTTTTAGAGACCTTAAACATTGTATTTTCAGGTATTTTCAAAAAGAATTGTGCAAGAGTTATCTCCCTTTGTCAACCTGTTATGAGTCTAATATGCTCTCTATGTTTCAATTTTGGTATGGATATGTGCAGTACTTCCGGTTTTATAAGTACCTTAAATTTGTCTATGGAGATTTCTATGTTAAATTTGAAATCATGCAATGTCCATTATTTTCAAAGGGAAGCAAGCAAGTCTCATGATATTTCACATGAATAATTACTTTAGTATTGCCTTTTGGTGTGTAGGTCATGAAAAAAAATATTTCTCAAAATAAAAGGGATTTTAGGGGTCAGTACAGAAAAAAGATTTTTGTATATAACTTTTTTATTTATCCTTCAATCTTCAAACTGATTTCGGTTTTGAGTTCAACATAAGAATAGCAATTTAAAAATTATGGTCCGTGGGGTCACTTTTTGATCCCTTAAAGGACTTTTAGAGACCTGAAATTTTGTATTTTTATGTATTTTCAAAAATAATTGTGCAAGAGTTATCTCCCTTTGTCAACCTGTTTGGAGTCTAATATGCTCTCTATGTTTCAATTTTGGTATGCATATGAGGTGTATTTCCGGTTTTATAAGTACCTTAAAATTGTCTATGGAGATTTCTATGTTAAATTTGAAATCATGTAATGTCCATTATCTTCAAAAGGAAGCAAGCAATTCTTGTGATATTTCACATGAATAATGACTCTAGCATTGCCTTCGGGTAATTACGTCATGAAAATAAAATTTCTTAAATTAAAGGGATTTTAGGGGTCAGTACAGAAAACAGTTTTTTCTTTGTAACATTTTTAATTCTTTTCCAATCTCCAAACTAATTTTGACATTACATGAGGTATAAAGAGTACAGTTTAAAAATTATGGGCCGTGGGGTCACTTTTTAACCCGTTATAGGAGTTTTAGTGAATTGAAAAACAGTACATTTTTTTTTTTTTTTAATTTTTTTGCATTTTTTGAATAATTATGAAAGAGTTATATCTCTTTGAGTAGCACTGTTGATGAATATAGTGACTTGTAATGTTTCATTATTGATATCAAAAGAACTTTTGCATAATGAACCTTTTGAAATTTTATTATGTAAAATATTCACTTTAAGCTTAGTTAATTTTTAGGGGTCGAAAAGCCCTCCGTTTTTGTTGAACGACAAAAATAAGGTCTAGTTATTATTATTATTATACTAACATTTTTACGTTAACAGATTTATTTCAAGTGATTTAAAGAAATCATTGGAGATATGTAATTTATAACATTAAAACACTTTTATGTAAGTGATTTAAATTAGACAGCAACATTAAAAGTCTCTTGCGTAAGTAAGGTTTTGTACTTCCGTAAACGTCACTTCCGGTATTTATCAGTCAGAAACTAAAATTTCTTCAAACCCTAATACATTCCTTATTTTACATGCAATTCCGTTCAAAATTTAGGAATATATTCCTTGAAGCAATATCTACAAAAAAGTCATCGTTAGTGTTTTTGCGCCTATGGTACATTTTTGTGTTATAGGGCTCAAAAGTTAAGAAAAGGGGGAATTGAAAGTTAAAATTTTGAAAACAATGTAGGAAATTTATTTTGAAGATTTTATATTGTTTACCGAAGTAATTAAAGGCAGAAATTTAAGTTTCATGTCCATCAGAGCAGAACTTCCGGTTCCATAAGTCTTTGAAAATTGTCTATGGGAATTTCTGTAGTAAAAAAAATCATTTGTGTTCCATTATCTCAAAAGGGGAGAGCAAGCAATTCTTGTAATATTTACAGGAAATAATTGATTTGTTATTGTCTTCAGGTGAAAAGGTTATGAAAACAATCTCTAAAAATTAGGGATTTTTAGGGGTCAACCTTAAAACAGTTTTTGCCCTGTAACTTTTTTATTTGTCAACCAATCTTCAAACTGATTTCAGTTTTGAGTTAAGCATAAAAAGTACAATATAAAAATTGTTAGCCGTGGGGTCACTTTTTGACCCCTTAAAGGACTTTATAGAGACCTGAAATTTTGTATTTTTAAGTATTTTCAAAAATAATCGTGCAAGAGTTATCTCCCTTTGTCAACCTGTTTGGAGTCTTAATATGCTCTCTATGTTTCAATTTTGGTATGGATATGTAGAGTACTTCCGGTTTTATAAGTACCTTAAAATTGCCTATGGAGATTTCTATGTTAAATTTGAAATCATGCAATGTCCATTATTTTCGAAGAGAAGCAAGCAAGTCTTATGATATTTCACATGAATAATTACTTTAGTATTGTCTTCGGGTGGTTAGGTCATGAAAATAAAATTTCTTAAAATAAAAGGGATTTTAGGGGTCAGTACAGAAATTAGTTTTTTGTATATAACTTTTTTATTTGTCCTTCAATCTTCAAACTGATTTCGGTTTTGAGTTTAGCATAAGAAGGGCAATTTAAAAATTATGGTCCGTGGGGTCACTTTTTGACCCCTTAAAGGACTTTTAGAGACCTGAAATTTTGTATTTTTAAGCATTTTCAAAAATAATTGTGCAAGAGTTATCTCCCTTTGTCAACCTGTTTAGAGTCTAATATGCTCTCTATGTTTCAATTTTGGTATGGATATGTAGAGTACTTCCGGTTTTATAAGTACCTTAAAATTGCCTATGGAGATTTCTATGTTAAATTTGAAATCATGCAATGTCCATTATTTTCAAAGGGAAACAAGCAAGTCTCATGATATTTCACATGAATAATTACTTTAGCATTGCCCATCGGTTCTTAGGTCATGAAAATAAAATTTCTTAAAATAAAAGGGATTTTAGGGGTCAGTACAGAAAATAGTTTTTTGTATATAACTTTTTATTTTTGTCCTTAATCTTCAAACTGATTTCGGTTTTGAGTTAAGCGTAACAAAGGCAATTTGAAAATTATGGTCCGTGGGGTCACTTTTTGACCCTTAAAGGAGTTTTAAAGACCTGAAATTTTGTATTTTTAAGTATTTTCAAAAATAAGAGTTATCTCCCTTTGTCAACCTGTTTCGAACCTTATATGCTCTCTATGTTTAAATTTTGGTATGGATATGTAGAGTACTTCTGGTTTTAAAAGTACCTTAAAATTGCCTATGGAGATTTCTATGTTAGCTTTGAAATCATGAATGTCCATTATCTCAAAAGGGAAGCAAGCAATTCTTGTGATATTTCACATGAATAATGACTCTTAGCATTGTCTTCGTGTGGTAGGTCATGGAAATAAAAATCCCGAAAATAGAAGGGATTTTAGGGGTCTGTACAGAAAACAGTTTTTTCTCTGTAACTTTTTTATTTCTCAACTAATCTTCAAAATGATTTCGGTTTGATTTAGCATAAAGAGGGGCAGTTTTAAAAATTATGGGCCGTGGGGTCACTTTTTGACCCCTTATAGGAGTTTTAGTGAATTGAAAAACAGTACATTTTTTTTTTTTTTTTCTTTTTTGAATAATTATGAAAGAGTTATATCTCTTTGAGTAGCACACTGATGTATAGTGAAAATTGTTATGTTTCATTATTGATATCAAAAGAACTTTTGCAATATGAACCTTTTGAAATTTTATTTGTAATAATATTCACTTTAAGCTTTTTTAATTTTTTTAGGGGTCGAAAAGCCCTCCGTTTTTGTTGAACGACAAAAATAAGGTCTAGTTAAAATTTTAAAAGACCTATTGTTTTCGTCTTGTTTTATTATTATTATTATTATTATTATTATACTTAACACTTTTATGTCAAGGATTTAAAGAAAATCCACTGGACATATGTAATTTATAACAAAACCATTAACAGAACATCTAAAAGTGTATAAGTAAGGTTTTGAATTTCCGGAAACGTCACTTCCGGTATTTTTCAGTCAAAAACTAAATTTTCTTTAAAGGCTAAAACTTTCTTTATTTTACATGCAATTTCGTTTAAAATTTTAGGAATGTATTCCTCAAAGTAATACCTACAAAAAAGTCATCGTTAGTGTTTTTGCACCTATGGTATATTTTTGTGTTACAGGGCTCCAAAGTTAAGAAAAGGGGGGATTGAAATTTAAAAAATTGAAACAATGTCGGAAATTTAATATGAGGATTATATATTGTTTATCAAAGTAATTAAAGGCTGTAATGTAAGTTTCAAGTCCACCAGACCAGAACTTCCGGTTCTATAAGGCTTTGAAATTGTCTATGGGAGTTTCTATAGTAAAAAAAATCTTTTGTCTTCCATTATCTCAGAAGGAGAGCAAGCAATTCTAGTAATATTTACAGGGAATAATTGATTTATTATTGTCTTCAGGTGAAAAGGTTATGAAAATTAAATCCCTAAAAATTAGGGACTTTTAGGGGTCAACTCTTAAAATCGTTTTTGCCCTGTAACTTTTTTATTTGTCAACCAATCTTCAAACTGATTTCAATTTTGAGTTAAGCATGAAAAGTCCAATTTAAAAATTATGGTCCGTGGGGTCACTTTTTGACCCCTTAAAGGACTTTTAGAGACCTGAAATTTTGTATTTTTAAGTATTTTCAAAAATAATCAAGCAAGAGTTATCTCCCTTTGTCAAACTGTTTGGAGTCTAATATGCTCTCTATGTTTCAATTTTGGTATGGATATGTAGAGTACTTCCGGTTTTATAAGTACCTTAAAATTGCCTATGGAGATTTCTATGTTAAATTTGAAATCATACGATGTCCATTATTTTCAAAGGGAAGCAAGCAAGTCTCATGATATTTCACATGAATAATACTACTTTAGCATTGCCTTTCGGTGCTTAGGTCATGAAAATAAAATTTCTTAAAATAAAAGGGATTTTAGGGGTCAGTACTAAAATCGTTTTTTGTATATAACATTTTTATTTCTCAACCAATCTTCTAACTAATTTCAGTTTTGAGTTAAGCATAAAAAGTACGATTTAAAAATTATGGTCCGTGGGGTCACTTTTTGACCCCTTAAAGGACTTTTAGAGACCTGAAATTTTGTATTTTTAAGTATTTTCAAAAATAATCAAGCAAGAGTTATCTCCCTTTGTCAAACTGTTTGGAGTCTTATATGCTCTCTATGTTTCAATTTTGGTATGGATATGTAGAGTACTTCCGGTTTTATAAGTACCTTAAAATTGTCTATGGAGATTTCTATGTTAAATTTGAAATCATGCGATGTCCATTATTTTCAAAGGGAAGCAAGCAAGTCTCATAATAATTCAAATGAAAAACTACTTTAATATTGCCTTTCAGTGCTTAGGTCATGAAAATATAATTTCTTAAAATGAAAGGGATTTTAGGGGTCAGTAAAGAAAATAGTTTTTTGTATATTACTTTTTTATTTGTCCATAGATCTTCAAACTGATTTCAGTTTTGAGTTAAGCATAAAAAGGGCAATTTAAAAATAATGGTCCGTGGGGTCACTTTTTGACCCCTTAAAGGACTTTTAGAGACCTGAAATTTTGTATTTTCAAGTATTTTCAAAAATAATTGTGCAAGAGTTATCTCCCTTTGTCAACCTGTTTGGAGTCTAATATGCTCTCTATGTTTCAATTTTGGTATGGATATGTAGAGTACTTCCGGTTTTATAAGTACCTTAAAATTGCCTATGGAGATTTCTATGTTAAATTTGAAATCATTCAATGTCCATTATTTTCAAAGGGAAGCAAGCAAGTTTCATAATATTTCACATGAATAATAACTATAGCATTGCTTTCAATATTTAGGTCATGAAAATAAAATTTCTTAAAATAAAAGGGATTTTTGGGGTCAGTACAGAAATTAGTTTTTTGTTTATTACTTTTTTATTTGTCCATAGATCTTCAAACTGATTTCGGTTTTGATTTAAGCATAAAAATTACAATTTAAAAATTATGGTCCGTGGGGTCACTTTTTGACCCCTTAAAGGACTTTTAGAGACCTGAAATTTGTATCTTAATGTATTTTCAAAAATAATTTTGCAAGAGTTATCTCCCTTTGTCAACCAGTTTGGAGTCTAATAAGCTCTCTATGTTTCAATTTTGGTATGGATATGTGCAGTGCTTCCGGTTTTATAAGTACCTTAAAATTGCCTATGGAGATTTCTATGTTAAATTTGAAATCATGATTGTTCCATTATCTCAAAAGGTAGGCAAGCAATTCTTGTGAAATTTCATATGAATACTGACTCTAGCATTGTCTCCAGATGCTAAGGTCATGAAAATAAAAATCCCTAAAATAGAAAGGATTTTAGGGGTCAGTACAGAAAACAGCTTTTTCTCTGTAACATTTTTAATTCTCAACCAATATTCAAAATAATTTTGACACTACATGAAGTATAAAGAGTACATTTTAAAAATTATGGGCCGTGGGGTCACTTTTTGACCCCTTATAGGAGTTTTAGTGGATTGAAAAACAGTACATTTTCTTAAGTGTTTAATAACCACAGAAGAGCTATGTCTCTTTGAGTAGACACTGATGTACAAAGAGAATTGTTATGTTTTCAATCAAATATTGATCTCAAAAGAACTTTTGCAATATTTTATTATAAGATTTTTTTTAATTGTAAAATATTGTTTTTTTTTTAAGATTATTTATTTTAAGGGGTCGAAAAGCCCTCCGTTTTTGTTGAACGACAAAAATAAGGTCTAGTTATTATTATTATTATACCTAACAGATTTATGATCGTGATTTAAAGAACATCATTGGAGATATGTAATTTATACCATTACCATTAGACAGCATATCTAAAAGTCTCGCGTAAGTAAGGTTTTGTACTTCCGTAAACGTCACTTCCGGTATTTATCAGTCAGAAACTAAAATTTCTTTAAACCCTAATACTTTCCTTATTTTACATGCAATTTCGTTCAAAATTAAGGAGTATATTCCTCAAAGTAATATCTACAAAAAAGTCATCGTTAGCGTTTTTCCACCTATGGTACATTTTTGTGTTATAGGGCTCCAAAGTTAAGAAAAGGGGGGATTGAAATTTAAAATTTTGAAAACAATGTAGGAAATTTATTTTGAAGATTTTATATTGTTAACCGAAGTAATTAAAGGCAGAAATGTAAGTTTCATGTCCATCAGAGCAGAACTTCCGGTTCCATAAGTCTTTGAAAATTGTCTATGGGAGTTTCTATAGTGAAAAAAAATCATTTGTGTTCCATTATCTCAAAAGGGGAGCAAGCAATAATTGTAATAATTACATGAAATAATTGATTTATTATTGTCTTCAGGTGAAAATGTTCTGAAAACCAAATCTCTAAAAATTAGGGATTTTTAGGGGTCAATCCTTAAAACAGTTTTTGGCCTGTAACTTTTTTATTTGTCAACCAATCTTCAAACTGATTTCAGTTTTGAGTTCAGCATAAGAAGGACAATTTAAAAATTATGGTCCGTGGGGTCACTTTTTGACCCCTTAAAGGACTTTTAGAGACCTGAAATTTTGTATTTTAAAGTATTTTCAAAAATAATTGTGCAAGAGTTATCTCCCTTTGTCAACCTGTTTGGAGTCTAATATGCTACCTATGTTTCAATTTTGGTATGGATATGTGCAGTACTTCCGGTTTTATAAGTACCTTAAAATTGCCTATGGAGATTTCTATGTTAAATTTGAAATCATGCAATGTCCATTATTTTCAAAGGGAAGCAAGCAAGTCTTATGATATTTCACATGAATAATTACTTTAGTATTGCCTTTCGGGTGGTTAGGTCATGAAAATAAATTTCTCAAAATAAAAGGGATTTTAGGGGTCAGTACGGAAAATAGATTTTTGTATATAACTTTTTTATTTATCCTTCAATCTTCAAACTGATTTCGGTTTTGAGTTAAGCATAAGAAGGGCAATTTAAAAATTATGGTCCGTGGGGTCACTTTTTGACCCCTTATAGGTGTTTTAGAGACCTGAAATTTTGTATTTTTATGTATTTTCAAAAATATTTGTGCAAGAGTTATCTCCCTTTGTCAACCTGTTTGGAGTCTAATATGCTCTCTATGTTTCAATTTTGGTATGGATATGTGCAGTACTTCCGGTTTTATAAGTACCTTAAATTTGTCTATGTAGATTTCTATGTTAAATTTGAAATCATGCAATGTCCATTATTTTCAAAGGGAAACAAGCAAGTCTCATGATATTTCAGATGAATAATCACTTTAGTAATGCCTTCGGGTGGTTAGGTCATGAAATAAAATTTCTCAAAATGAAAGGGATTTTAGGGGTCAGTACAGAAAATAGAGTTTTGTATATAACTTTTTTATTTATCCTTCAATCTTCAAACTGATTTCGGTTTTGAGTTCAGCATAAGAAGAGCAATTTAAAAATTATGGTCCGTGGGGTCACTTTTTGATCCCTTATAGGTGTTTTAGAGACCTGAAATTTTGTATTTTTATGTATTTTCAAAAATATTTTTGCAAGAGTTATCTCCCTTTGTCAACCTGTTTGAAGTCTAATATGCTCTCAATGTTTCAATTTTGGTACGGATACGTGGAGAACTTCCGGTTTTATAAGTACCTTACCTATGGAGATTTCTATGTTAAATTTGAAATCATTCAATGGCCATTATTTTCAAAGGGAAGCAAGCAATTCTTATGATATTTCACATGAATAATGACTTTACATTGTCTTCGTGTGGTTAGGTCATGAAAATAAAATTTCTCAAAATAAAAGGGATTTTAGGGGTCAGTACAGAAAATAGTTTTTTGCCTGTAACTTTTTTATTTACCAATCAATATTCCAAGTGATTTCGGTTTTGAGTTTAGCTAAGGAGGGGCAGTTAAAGAAATATGTTCCGTAGGGTCAATTTATGACTCCTTATAGGAGTTTTAGTGAATTGAAAAACAGTCGGGTTTTTTTTTTTTTTGCATTTTTTGAATAATTATGAAAGAGTTATATCTCTTTGAGTAGCTGTAGATGAATATAGTGACTTGTAATGTTTCATTATTGATATCACCAGAACATTAAGCATAATGAACCTTTTGAAATTTTATTATGTAATAACCAATTCACTTTAAGCTCCTTAATTTTTAGGGGTCGAAAAGCCCTCCGTTTTTGTTGAACGACAAAAATAAGGTCTAGTTATTATTATTATTATACTTAACACTTTTATGTAAAGGATTTAAAAACCATTGGAGATATGTAATTTATAACAAAACATTATCATTTAACAGAACATCTAAAAGTCTCCCGTAAGTAAGGTTTTGGATTTCCGGAAACGTCACTTCCGGTATTTATAAGTCAAAAACTGCATTTTCTTTAAAGCCTGAAATGTTCCTCATTTTACATGAAATTTTTTTCAAATTTTAGGAATGTATTCCACAAAGTAATATCTACAAAAAAGTCATCGTAAGTGCTTTTCCACCTATGGTACGTTTTTGTGTTATAGGGCTCCAAAGTAAAGAAAAGGGGGGATTTAAATTTAAAATTTTGAAAACAATGTAGGAAATTTATTTTGAAAATTAAATATTGTTTATCAAAGTATTTAAAGGATGTAATGTAAGTTTCATGTCCATCAGATCTAGAGCAGAACTTCCGGTTCTATAAGTCTTTGAAAATTGTCTATGGGAGTTTCTATAGTAAAAAAAAATCTTGCGTCATCCATTATCTCAAAAGGAGAGCAAGCAATTCTGCTAATATTTACAGGGAATATTTGATTTATTATTGTCTTCAGGTGAAAAGGTTATGAAAATTAAATCCCTAAAAATTAGGGACTTTTAGGGGTCAACTCTTAAAATTGTTTTTGCCCTGTAACTTTTTTATTTGTCAACCAATCTTCAAACTGATTTCAGTTTTAAGTTAAGCATAAAAAGTTCAATTTAAAAATTATGGTCCGTGGGGTCACTTTTTGACCCCTTAAAGGAGTTTTAGAGACCTGAAATTTTGTATTTTTAAGTATTTTCAAAAATAATTGTGCAAGAGTTATCTCCCTTTGTCAAACTGTTTGGAGTCTAATATGCTCTCTATGTTTCAATTTTGGTATGGATATGTAGAGTACTTCCGGTTTTATAAGTACCTTAAAATTGCCTATGGAGATTTCTATGTTAAATTTGAAATCATAAGATGTCCATTATTTTCAAAGGGAAGCAAGCAAGTCTCATAATATTTCACATGAATAATTACTTTAGCATTGCCCATCGGTTCTTAGGTCATGAAAATAAAATTTCTTAAAATAAAAGGGATTTTAGGGGTCAGTACAGAAATTATCGTTTTTTGTATATAACTTTTTTATTTGTCCAACCAATCTTCAAACTGATTTCTATTTTGAGTTAGGCATAAAAAGGGCAATTTAAAAATAATGGTCCGTGGGTCACTTTTTGACCCCTTAAAGGACTTTTAGAGACCTGAAATTTTGTATTTTTTAGTATTTTCAAAAAAAATCGTGCAGGAGTTATCTCCATTTGTCAACCTGTTTGGAGTCTAATATGCTCTCTATGTTTCAATTTTGGTATGCATATGAGGTGTACTTCCGGTTTTATAAGTACCTTAAAATTGTTTATGGAGATTTCTATGTTGAATTTGAAATCATGCATGTCCATTATTTTCAAAGGGAAGCAAGCAAGTCTTGTGAATATTTCACATGAATAATACTACTTTAGCATTGTCTTTTTGTGCTTAGGTCATGAAAATAAAATTTCTTAAAATACAAGGGATTTTAGGGGTCAGTACAGAAATTAGTTTTTTGTTTATTAACTTTTTTATTTGTCCAATAATCTTCAAATTGATTTCAGTTTTGAGTTAAGCATAAAAAGGGCAATTTAAAAATTATGGTCCGTGGGGTCACTTTTTAACTCCTTAAAGGACTTTTAGAGACCTGAAATTTTGTATTTTTATGTATTTTCAAAAATAATTTTCAAGAGTTATCTCCCTTTGTCAGAGTTATCTCCCTTTGTCAACCTGTTTGGAGTCTAATATGCTCTCTATTTTTAATTTTGATATGTTTGATATGAATGTACTTTCCGGTTTTATAAGTACCTTAAAATTGTCTATGGAGATTTCTATGTTAAATTTGAAATCATTTTCAATGTCCATTATTTTCAAAAGGGAGCAAGCAAAAGCTTTGATATTTCACATGAATAATTGACTCTAATCATTGTTTCCAGATGCTTAGTGTTAAAATTTTAAGGTTTTATGAAAATAAATTTCCCTTAAAAATTAGGGATTTTAGGGGTCAACTCAGAAAATAGTTTTTTCTTCCTGTAACTTTTTTATTTGTCAACCAATCTTCAAACTGATTTCAGTTTTGAGTTTAGAAGCATAAAAAGGGCAATTTAAAAATTATGGTCCGTGGGGTCACTTTTTGACCCCTTATTGGTGTTTTAGAGACCTGAAATTTTGTATTTTTAAATTTTCAAAAATAATTGTGCAAGAGTTATCTCCCTCAAACTGTTTGGAAATTGTTATGTTTCATATGCTCAAAAGAACTCTATGTTTCAATTTTGGTATGGATATGTAGAGTACTTCCGGTTTTATAAGTACCTAAAATTTTTTGTTGAACGACAAAAATAAGGAGATTTTATTTTAAATTTGAAATCATTGTTTCCATTATTTTCAAAGGGAAGCAAGCAATTCTTTAAAGAAATTTCATATGAATAATTTTAGATTGTCTTCTGGATGTTATTAAAAATTTTAAAATTTTTAGGGGTCAACATTAACTTTTTTATTTGTCTACCAATCTTCAAACTGATTTCAGTTTTGATTTAGGCATAAAAAGTACAATGTAAAAATTATGGTCCGTGGGGTCACTTTTTGACCCCTTAAAGGACTTTTAGAAAAAGAAATTTTGTATTTTTAAGTATTTTCAAAAATAATTGTTAAGAAAGAGTTATCTCCCTTTGTTGAAACTGTTTTTTGGAAATCTTATATGTCTCTATGTTTCAATTTTGGTATGTATGAAGTCCATAGACCAGAACTTCCGGTTTTATAAGTACCTTAAAATTGTCTATGGAGATTTCTATGTTAAATTTGAAATCATTGCATGTCCATTATTTTCAAAGGGAAGCAAGCAATTCTCATAATATTTCACATGAATAATTACTTTAGCATTGTCTTTTGGTGAAAAGGTTATGAAAATAAAATTTCTTAAAAAAAAAAGGATTTAAGGGGTTACTACAGAAATGAGTTATTTGTATAACTTTTTTATTTGTCAACCAATCTTCAAACTGATTTCAGTTTTGAGTTAAGCATAAAAAGTACAATTTAAAAATTATGGTCCGTGGGGTCACTTTTTGACCCCTTAAAGGACTTTTAGAGACCTGAAATTTTGTATTTTTAAGTATTTTCAAAAATAATTGTGCAAGAGTTATCTCCCTTTGTCAAACTGTTTGGAGTCTAATATGCTCTCTATGTTTCAATTTTGGTATGGATATGTAGAGTACTTCCGGTTTTATAAGTACCTTAAAATTGCCTATGGAGATTTCTATGTTAAATTTGAAATCATACGATGTCCATTATTTTCAAAGGGAAGCAAGCAAGTCTCATAATATTTCAAATGAAAAACTACTTTAATATTGCCTTTCGGTGCTTAGGTCATGAAAATATAATTTCTTAAAATTAAAGGGATTTTAGGGGTCAGCTCTTAAAACCGTTTTTGCCCGGTAACTTTTTTATTTGTCCATCAATCTTCAAACTGATTTCAGTTTTGAGTTAAGCATAAAAAGGGCAATTTAAAAATTATGGTCCGTGGGGTCACTTTTTGACCCCTTAAAGGACTTTTAGAGACCTGAAATTTTGTATTTTTAAGTATTTTCAAAAATAATTGTGCAAGAGTTATCTCCCTTTGTCAAACTGTTTGGAGTCTAATATGCTCTCTATGTTTTAATTTTGGTATGGATATGTAGAGTACTTCCGGTTTTATAAGTACCTTAAAATTGCCTATGGAGATTTCTATGTTAAATTTGAAATCATACGATGTCCATTATTTTCAAAGGGAAGTAAGCAAGTATCATAATATTTCACATGAAAAACTACTTTAGCATTGCCTTTCGGTGCTTAGGTCATGAAAATAAAATTTCTTAAAATAAAAGGGATTTTAGGGGTCAGTACAGAAATTAGTTTTTTGTATATTACTTTTTTATTTGTCCATAGATCTTCAAACTGATTTCTGTTTTGAGTTAAGCATAAAAAGGGCAATTTAAAAATTATGGTCCGTGGGGTCACATTTTGACCCCTTAAAGGACTTTTAGAGACCTGAAATTTTGTATTTTAATGTATTTTCAAAAATAATTTTGCAAGAGTTATCTCCCTTTGGCAAACTGTTTGGAGTCTAATATGCTCTCTATGTTTCAATTTTGGTGAGGATATGTGGAGTACTTCCGGTTTTATAAGTACCTTAAAATTGCCTATGGAGATTTCTATGTTAAATTTGAAATCATGATTGTTCCATTATCTCAAAAGGTAGGCAAGCAATTCTTGTGAAATTTCATATGAATACTGACTCTAGCATTGTCTCCAGATGCTAAGGTCATGAAAATAAAAATCCCTAAAATAGAAAGGATTTTAGGGGTCAGTACAGAAAACAGCTTTTTCTCTGTAACATTTTTAATTCTCAACCAATATTCAAAATAGTTTTGACACTACATGAAGTATAAAGAGTACATTTTAAAAATTATGGGCCGTGGGGTCACTTTTTGACCCCTTATAGGAGTTTTAGTGGATTGAAAAACAGTACATTTTCGAATCTGTTTAATAACCACAAAAGAGTTATGTCTCTTTGAGTAGACATTGACGTACAAAGAGAATTGTTATGTTTCCAATCAAAAATTGATTTCAAAAGAACTTTTGCAATATTGTATTATAAGATTTTTTTAATTAGAAAATATTGGTTTTTTATTTTAAGATTCTTTATTTTAAGGGGTCGAAAAGCCCTCCGTTTTTGTTGAACGACAAAAATAAGGTCTAGTTATTATTATTATTATTATATTAATTATACTTAACTTTTACGTCAAGGATTTAAAGAAAACCACTAGACATATGTCATTTAGAATAAAACCATTGAACAGAACATCTAAAAGTGTCCCATAAGTAAGGTTTTGTACTTCCGGATACGTCACTTCCGGTATTTATAAGTCAAAAACTAAATTTTCTCTAAAGCCTAAAACATTCCTTATTTCACATGCAATTTCGTTCAAAATTCAGGAATGTATTCCTCAAAGTAATATCTACAAAAAAGTCATCGTTTACGTTTTTGTACCTATGGTATATTTTTGTGTTATAGGGATCCAAAGTTTAGAAAAGGGGGGATTGAAATTAAAAATTTTAAAAACAATAAAAGAAATTTATTTTGAGGATTATATATTGTTTATCAAAGTAATTAAAGGCTGTAATGTAAGTTTCAAGTCCACCAGACCAGAACTTCCGGTTCTATAAGGCTTTGAAATTCTCTATGGGAGTTTCTATAGTAAAAAAAAAATCTTGCGTCTTCCATTATCTCAAAAGGAGAGCAAGCAATTCTAGTAATATTTACAGGGAATAATTGATTTATTATTGTCTTCAGGTGAAAAGGTTATGAAAATTAAATCCCTAAAAATTAGGGACTTTTAGGGGTCAACTCTTAAAATCGTTTTTGCCCTGTAACTTTTTTATTTGTCAACCAATCTTCAAACTGATTTCAGTTTTGAGTTAAGCATAAAAAGAACAATTTAAAAATTATGGTCCGTGGGGTCACTTTTTGATCCCTTAAAGGACTTTTAGAGACCTGAAATTTTGTATTTTTAAGTATTTTCAAAAATAATTGTGCAAGAGTTATCTCCCTTTGTCAAACTGTTTGGAGTCTAATATGCTCTCTATGTTTCAATTTTGGTATGGATATGTAGAGTACTTCCGGTTTTATAAGTACCTAAATATTGCCTATGGAGATTTCTATGTTAAATTTGAAATCATACAATGTCCATTATTTTCAAAGGGAAGCAAGCAAGTTCTTGTGATATTTCACATGAATAATAACTTTAGTATTGTCTTTCGGTGGTTAGGTCATGAAAATAAAATTTCCTTAAAAAGGGGGATTTTAGGGGTCAGAACAGAAAAATCGTTTTTTGCCTGTAACTTTTTTATTTGTCAACCAATCTTCAAACTGATTTCAGTTTTGAGTTAAGCATAAAAAGTACAATTTAAAAATTATGGTCCGTGGGGTCACTTTTTGACCCCTTAAAGGAGTTTTTAGAGACCTAAAATTTTGTATTTTTAAGTATTTTTATAAATAATCGAGCAAGAGTTATCTCCCTTTGTCAACCTGTTTGGAGTCTAATATGCTCTCTATGTTTCAATTTTGGTAACGATATGTAGAGAACTTCCGGTTTTATAAGAACCTTAAAATTGCCTATGGAGATTTCTATGTTAAATTTGAAATCATTCAATGTCCATTATTTTCAAAGGGAAGCAAGCAAGTCTTGTGATATTTCACATGAATACTTTAGTATTGTCTTCCGGTGGTAGGTCATGAAAATAAAATTTCTTAAAATAAAAGGGATTTTAGGGGTCAGTACAGAAAACCGTTTTTTGTATGTAACTTTTTTTTATTTGTCAACCAATCTTCAAACTGATTTCAGTTTTGAGTTTAGCATAAAAAGTTCAATTTAAAAATTATGGTCCGTGGGGTCACTTTTTGACCCCTTAAAGGACTTTTAGAGACCTGAAATTTTGTATTTTTAAGTATTTTCAAAAATATTTGAGCAAGAGTTATCTCCCTTTGCTAACCTGTTTGGAGTCTTATATGCTCTCTATCTTTCAATTTTGGTATGGATATGTGGAGTACTTCCGGTTTTATAAGTACCTTAAATATGTCTATGAAGATTTCTATGTTAAATTAGAAATCATTCAATGTCCATTATCTCAAAAGAGAAGCAAGGAAATCTTGTGATATTTCACATGAATATTAATTCTAGTATTGTCTTCCCGTGCATAGGTCAAGAAACAAGGTTCCTTCAGATAAAATGAATTTTAGGGGTCAGTACAGAAAAACCGTTTTTTGCCTGTAACTTTTTTATTTGTCAACCAATCTACAAACTGATTTCAGTTTTGAGTTAAGCATAAAAAGGGCAATTTAAAAATTATGGTCCGTGGGGTCACTTTTTGACCCCTTATTGGAGTTTAGAGAATTGAAAAACAGTGATTTTTTGCATATTTTGAAAAATCATGAAAGAGTTATATCTCTTTTAGTAGCCGTTGATGTATATAGTGACTTGTTATGTTTCATTATTGATATCATCAAAACTGAAAAGATAATGAACCTTATGAATTTTTATTATGTAATAAGCTTCTTAATTTTTAGGGGTCGAAAAGCCCTCCGTTTTTGTTGAACGACAAAAATAAGGTCTAGTTATTATTATTATTATTATTATTAGGGCTTTTCGCTTTCTGCGAAAAGACCTATTGTTTTCGTCTTGTTTTTATTAGGGAAAAGACTTTGTTTTCGTCAGATTTGTTTTTAAAACATTTTTTATAACCTTTTATACATTTTTTTTTGCATTTATTTTATTTTATAACCATCTTAATAGCAAATTTTGAAAATATGTCTACTGTGTAATGTTTTGATTTCCGGTCTTACGTCACTTCCGGTTTCTACCGGAGGAAAACTAAAATTTCTAAAGAAGCCAAAAACATTTTTTATTCTAGTGTCTAGACTCTCAAATTTAAGATATGAATTCTAGAGACCTTATCCAATAAATAAGTGCGCGTATGTGATTTTTGACCACAAATACTTTTCGAGATATAAGACTTCAAACATTGAAGAAGGGGGGATGAAATTTTTGAAAGTCAAAATAAGGTTACAAATTATTTTGAGGATAAAAATATATGTTAAAACTAATTAGTAGAACACATCCTGTAAGTTTCATATCAATCAGAAGCAGAACTTCCGGTTTTATGGGTCTTGAAAATTGTCTATGGGAATTTTATGTTAAAATGAAATTAATCACGTGGCACATTTTTCTCTTAAAGTAATTAATATTTTCTTGTAATATTTTGAATACAGAATTGATAATGATTCTATGTTCCGACACAAAATATTATGAAAAAAAATTTTTTTATAAGGGATTTTTAGGGGCCAACATTGAAAACAGACTTTTGCCTGTAACTTTCTTATATCCCAATGAATTTTTAAACAGTCTTCAGATTTGAATTTAACATAAAGAGAGCAATTTAAAAAATATGGTCCGTGGGGTCACTTTTTGACCCCTTATAGGAGTTTAAGAGACCTGAAATATTGTATTTTTAAGTTTTTTCAAAAAATTTGTGCAAGAGTTATCTCTCTTTGTCAACCAGTTTGGCGTCTAATATGCTCTCTATGTTTCAATTTTGGTATGCATATGAGGTGTACTTCCGATTTTATAAGTACTTTAAATTTGCCTATGGAGATTTCTATGTTAAATTTGAAATTATGATTATTCCATTATCTCAAAAGGTAGGCAAGCAATTCTCTTGAAATTACATATGAATATTGACTCCAGCATTTTCTCCAGGTGGAAGGGTCATGAAAATAAAAATCCCTAAAATAGAAAAGATTTTCAAGGTCAGTACAGAAAACGGCTTTTTCTCTGTAACTTTTTTAATTCTCAACCAATCTTCAAACTAATTTTGGTATTACATCAAGCATAAAGAGTACAGTTTAAAAATTATGGGCCGTGGGGTCACTTTTTGACCCCTTATAGGAGTTTTAGTGGATTGAAAAACAGTACATTTTCGTATGTGTTTAATAACCACGAAAGAGTTATGTCTCTTTGAGTAGACACTGATGTACAAAGAGAATTGTTATGTTTCCAATTAAATATTGATCTCAAAAGAACTTTTGCAGTATTGTATTATATGTTTTTTATTGTAAAATATTGATTTTTCTTTTAAGATTCTTTATTTTAAGTGGTCGAAAAGCCCTCCGTTTTTGTTGAACGACAAAAAGATCTAGTTATTATTATTATTACTGAACACTTTTATGTCAAAGATTTAAGAAAAACCTTTGAAGATATATTATTTTATTTTATAACCATTAAATTTAAGAACATGCAAATGTCTCTTGCGTGTAATGTTTTGGTTTCCCGAACACGTCACTTCCGGTTTCTACAGAAGGAAAACTGAAATTTCTTTAAAGAAGCCAAAAACATTTTTAATTTTAATGTCTAGATTCCCAAATTTTAGAATGAATTCTCAAAGACCTTATCCAATAAAAAAAGTGCGCGTATTTAACTTTTACAACATTCATACTTTTCGAATATAATTATAAAACTTCAAACATTGAAAAAGGGGGGATGAAATTTTTAAAAGTCACAAGAACGTTAGAAAAATTATTTTGAGCATTGATATATGTAAGAACTAATTAGTAGAACATATATTGTAAGTTTCATATCAATCAGAGCAGAACTTCCGGTTTATAAGTTTTTGAAAATTGTCTATGGGAGTTCTATGTTAATTTGAAATCACGCATGACATTTTCTTCTTAAAGTAATTTGCCTATGCAATTTTCTTGTGAAATTTTAAGTTATAAGAATGACCTTGATAATGTTCCTGACTTGAAAATTATTAAAATGAAATTTTTGAAAAATTAGGGATTTTTAGGGGCAAACATTGAAAACAGACCTTTGCCTGTAACTTTCTTATTTCTCAATGGATTTTCAAACACTTTTCAGATTTGATTTTAGCTTAAAAAGAACAATTTAAAAATTATGGTCCGTGGGGTCACTTTTTGACCCCTTAAAGGAGTTTTAGAGACCTGAAATTTTGTATTTTTAAGTATTTTCAAAAATAATTGTGCAAGAGTTATCTCCCTTTGGCAATCTTTTTGAAGCCTAATATGCTCTCTATGTTTCAATTTTGGTATGGATATGTAGAGTACTTCCGGTTTTATAAGTACCTTAAAATTGCCTATGGAGATTTCTATGTTAAATTTGAAATCATACGATGTCCATTATTTTCAAAGGGAAGCAAGCAAGTCTCATAATATTTCACATGAAAAACTACTTTAGCATTGTCTTTCGGTGCTTAGGTCATGAAAATAAAATTTCTTAAAATAAAAGGGATTTTAGGGGTCAGTACAGAAAATAGTTTTTTGTTTATTACTTTTTTATTTGTCCATAGATCTTCAAACTGATTTCGGTTTTGAGTTAAGCATAAAAAGGGCAATTTAAAAATAATGGTCCGTGGGGTCACTTTTTGATCCCTTATGGGTGTTTTAGAGACCTGAAATTATGTATTTTTAAGTAATTTTAAAAATAATGATGCAAGAGTTATCTCCCTTTGTCAACCTGTTTGCAGTCTAATATGCTCTCTATGTTTCAATTTTGATATGCATATGAAGAGTACTTCCGGTTTTATGAGGCCCTTAAAATTCTCTATGGAGATTTCTATGTTAAATATGAAATCATAGAATGTCCCATATATCAAAAGGGAAGCAAGCGATTCTCGTGATATTTAACATGAATAATGACTCAATCATTGTCTCAAGTTGGTAAGGTCAGGGAAAGAAAAATCCCTGAAATAGAAGGGACTTTAGAGTTCAATTCAGAAAACAGCCTTTTCTCCATATCTTTTTTATTTTTCAAGCAATCTTTAAACTTATTTTGGTTTTGCATTAAGCATAAAGAGTGCAGTTTAAAAAATATTACCCGTGGGGTCACTTTTTGACCCCTTATATGAGTTTTAGTGGATTGAAAAACAGTACATTTTCATATGTTTTAAATATTGATGAAAGAGTTATTTCTCTTTGAGTAGACAATGATGGACAAAAAGAATCGTTATGTTTTCAGTTCAGTATTGATCTCAAAAGAACTTTTGTGAAATTGAACCTTATGAGTTTTATATCATGTAAGTTTTTAAAGCTCTTGATTTTTAGGCGTCGAAAAGCCCTCCGTTTTTGTTGAACGACAAAATTATATGTTTTTGTTTTGTAGAATGGATGAGTTGTCAATGGTGTATATTTTGTTGAGAGTACAAACATATACTCACAGTCAGTAGAAATGCAACACCCTTATCGTAGAGTGAATATTATTTACGGGTTATAAATATGTACCAAAAAAGTTAGGACATTTTTTTACTTTGCCAAATCAGTGATTTAACGGTTGTATGATTTTCTTCCATTACCGGAATTTACATTTTAGCCCTTTTAACAGAAATCATAATTTTGCATTTGAATACATTTTTAACAATATTTTGGGTTTTCAAGGTTTTGAAGCTGTTTATCATGAGTATTGTACTAAAATCCAAGGAAGAAAATCCTTCTTTCTTTACCGGAGTGTGGTTGTATTTCAATAGTGTTTACTAACTATGTTTGTTATTGAAATGCACTCTCAACCACTATTGATATAATTATTTCAATAGTGGTTACTAACTCTCCATCACTATTGATATAATTATTTCAATAGTGGTTGTATTTCAATAGTGGTTACTAACCATGTTTGTTATTGAATGCACTCTCAACCACTATTGAAATAATTATTTCAATAGTGGTCGTATTTCAATAGTGGTTACATGTACTAACTATGTTTGTTATTGAAATGCACTCTCAACCACTATTGATATAATTATTTCAATAGTGGTCGTATTTCAATGGTGGTTGCAACACTGCTATTCGATTACTCGCGTACCTGGTGTATAAAATTTATATTTTAACATATTTTAATCATTTGTTAAAAATGAAATTTCATTATTTCAATTTATTTACCGTTATTTAAGGAATCACTGTCTGGTTAGTATAGTATGCCAGGGCATCAACGATAGTCGGAAACATGGGATAATTTGCTTTACGGGCGAAGCATAACATCATACAATATACACGGCTGAACTAATAGTTTGGATGAGACATTAAAAACTGAGCTCTGTTTCACACAGGAGTTGGCGTATTAAAGATCCCTCAAAGCTCAATTGTCCTGCATGCCGAGTAAAGGTAAAAAATTAAAGCCTTTCAATGGTATATCGTGACGCCTCTATATCAGTGAAAAAATTCTTGAATGGGACTAAAACAATATAGTATCAATCAATTATACCACTGCGTCACGCAGGCAACGAATGATCTTTTTGTAACATGTTCAATACCATTGATAGCTAAGAAATGTTTTATGGGTTTTTTTTCTTCCTCTTTTTAAAATTGATGTGAAAAAATATAACATTGGATGATCTAGCTTAAAGATTCGTTTTTCTTAGTATTTTGGTACGATAAACCGGTTTTTCGGTTCGAACGTATTGCTACTACCGTATAGCGGGTTATTTTAGCGGGGTGCTAATTTTGGCTTATTTTGGCGTTTTGAGGGCGGCCCGCTAAAATTTTAATCGCTAAAATAGTGAGTCAATAGTTAACTTAGTCTTCTTAGTGTTCATCGGTAAAGAGATGAAACCCTGTGTCCGCTAAAATAAATTACGCCAAAATTATTGGCGTACCTTTCATCAGGCAAAACGCCAAATTTTACACCCGCTAAAAAAACCCGCTATACGGTATATTAACCGAAAACTTTTCCATTGACATCTCTAGATTAAATGTACATAAAAGTACATATGTATAATTAACAGGAAATTCTATATTGAAAATTAGATTTTCTAATTACTTTCTTAGTAAAATAGGCAGGTTGTATTATAGAATTCTTGAAACACGGGAAGATGTTCTTAATTAAAATGATTAATAAATGAAACACCAAAATAATTCATGAAAAATCACATAGTTTCAAAGAAACTTGCCAAACTTCAGCTTTCGAACGCTTTTTCAAAATATATAGACACTATTAATAAATTAAAACATTTCTTGATTTTATTGGCTTTTGTTGAGTGTATTATACAACAGAAAAAAAATGTAACGTAAACATTGCATAAACATACCTCGTCATTGGATCGTTGAAGAAAAGGTATTGCGGTATTATTTCCTGCACAAAAGGAATGTGAATATACAGGACAAAATCATGTGGCTTCCTAAGATATAAGACCAAAACTAAAATGTTTATAATAAATACACTAAGGCAACAGGCAATGTGCATATCTAAATTGATTTTCTTTACGAAAACGTGTCATTATTGCATTCAATCAAAGAGAGACAGATTCTTATCTTTTTGAAAAGAAGTAAACATATACAGTAAAGTGGACCAATTTTCTCTTTTGTAATGTAAATTATAAAATTTCGAAAGCTCCAAACATCAAACATGATTTTCCCAATGTAATGTATGCGGACATTTAAATGCAATAAATTATCTTGTGCAAGACTTTAATAGCTCTGGCATTTAATCAAGTATACTGCTCAAAACGCATTTTAAGAAACACAACACCCTACTTTAAGGAGAAATAATTATGTAAAGTAAAGAAATTTGTATCTTAAAATTATTGATATCTTTAATTTGATCTTCAATTTGGTAAACCCCGTGGGGATCCGGGTTAGAATAGGTCCTCAATACCCCCTTGCTTGTCGTAAAAGGCGACTAATGGGACGGTCCTTCTGATGAGACCATATAAACCGAGGCCCCGTGTCGCAGCAGGTGTTGCACGATAAAGATCCCTCCCAGCTTAAAGGCCGTAAGTGCCGAGCATAGCCCTAAATTTGCAGCCCTTCAGCGGCAATGGTGACGTCTCCATAACAGTGAAATATTCTGGAGAGGGACGTAAAACAGTGTTCAATCAATCAATCAATCAATTTGGTAAATAATACTAAATATCAGTAATTTAACAGTTAAACGATTTTCATTCCATAACCGGAAGTCAAGTTTGAGTCTGCTTAACAGAAATAAAATAATTGCATGTTTAACAGAACATTTGTCAATATTATGAAGTTTTAAGTGTTTGTACTGTTTATTTTCAGTAATGCAGCAATATTTCGAAAAGTAAAACCTCCTTTCGTTTCTCGTAATAATGCTACTTAAAGGCCTATTGAAAAAGACTTAAGTACGCATTTCAATTGCTCTAGCTGGAAAATCTCAAAGTAAAGGTGATGGAGAGTTGATGATGCAAAAATACTCTACATTACGCCTAAACAGGGTCTTACGTATCGTGTGCATAAATGGTAGTTCTTGGACCAAAAGTCCAAGGGTTACTACAATGCGCTAAGTTAGAGAAAATTCTACCTAATCATCTGAAAACAGGCATTTAAAAATGACCAAGAATAATTCCTTCTCTCAGGTCTCCATATTGATTAACCTATTGTATAATCTTGCACGTTGTAATTGAATGGCTGGGAGGGGGATGTTTAACAGTCATATATGTTACTTTTTAAAGTTAAAAGATAAACAGTTAAGATTTTATCAAGTACCTGATGCATTGAAAAGTGAGTTAAGCCTTACTGTATTCTTTTTTGATAATTAATAGATCAAAAATTAAAATATTTAAAGATTACTGTTTGTTGCGTTTCTTTTGCGTTTCAGTATAGTTTCTATTTCAGTCTAGACATTAGTTTTATTTTTTCACTTAGGGCAGTTATATTAGTTTAAGAGTTTTTGTAAATTGTGCTTTATAAATAATA